>NW_005871075.1:7238790-7240700 GCF_000147115.1 Myotis lucifugus | reverse complement strand
TTTTTTTTAAATGTGTTTTTTTCTCATCTAGGATTGGTCAAAGCTCTCTTACAGCCCCCTGCAGAAAAGGTGGAGCGGTATGAAACTCCCTGAGCAATGAGAGTGTCAGTGTGAAGGAGTGTCTGAGAATGAGACGGAGGGAAGGTTTTTATTTGGCTTTGAAGGCTGGAGTGTTAGTCACTGGATGGTGGTAAGGCAGACATTAGGAATAAAGATCTTCTAACTAAGAGACTTGCTGGAACAGCCAGTGGTGTTGTTTTTGGAACTTGTGTGTCCTCATAGGGTAACTCTGAAATCAGTTTGTTTTTGATCTTATACTGGAACACAGGGGTCTGAAGTAGCTGGTATTAAACAATGTTAAGCTTTTGACTCTCTACTCCAAGCTATTCCAAGGTCTGTTTTGTAAATCCAAAAATGCTTTTAGGGACTTTCTAAAACCAAGATCACCTCCCTTTGTTTCTTTTTTCTTTTTTGGCCAAAAAGAATTATAAATTTTATTTTGAATAGTTTTAGCAATAATAATTTCAGAGTCAATAATTTCAGTTTTAAAAATATAAAAGATATTCTTACAATATATTAAATTATCAAAAAACAAGCATTTCTTTAATTTTGCCAATAATATATACATGTAATATACATTGTAATTACAAAGTTTTTCAAAATCTGAAGCTGAAGGAAACTTTAACTGGAAGAAGTTCCTTTGTTTCTTCACACTTTACTGGCCTAAAGCATTTCCAGAAGCATTGAAATTATAGCCTTTCCTTAAAGTAATTAAATTCTTAGCATCGTGTCCCTCTCCCCCAGGCTCTGTTAGGGACATAAAAAGTACGCTGCCCTATTGGAGGGCAGAATCACAAGAGTGAGATTCTTTGGTTTAAAGTCACACAATTAACTTTCTGTGATATTATGAAATGGGTTTTATTCTCTTTATTATTCTCAACATTCAGTTGAGGAAACTGATGCTTATGGATGGTCAGTAACTTGTCTAAGGTGTGACATAGGGGTATGATATCTTTGATGTTAGAGCTGTGATTTGTTGAGAACTTCCTCGGAGAGGCACACACATGTGAATCCCTGGCACGCTCTATTCTCTCATTTCTCCTGGCTTTTCAATATTTTTAATAGATAAATCATACCATGGATTTTTGCCCATGTCTTCTTCAGGGCAAAACTGCAATTAATAATAATTCTGAAGTGTGAAAGTCTTCAGCATAAAATGCTGCCAGGAGTGAACTCTCCTACCTTTTGCCTTGGGGGAAAGAAGTGACCCATAGTTTGTCCTGTTGTAAGGGGCTGATGAGACTTCTGCCTAGATATCCACTCTCCTCACCCAGGATCTGTCTATGCTGCACCCCAAGGCTTGAAAGAAACTCGGACCAGCCCCTGCGTCTGTAAAGTCAGTTGCAACAGGACTTTACTAAATGTTGACATTGTTGATTGGCATGCTGCTGGAACCTGATTTCTTAACATGTGTTCCCACCACATCTGAGTGTAACATGCAAGTGTAATATATTTTCAGACAGAACACAACCAGCTAGCTTATGAGGAACACACTTGGAGTCCAGTGAATGTCTTAGAATTTTGTTATTGTTCCAATAAGATTTCCTTCAGATCTACTTGATACTAACATGGGTATCTAGATGTCTATTGTGTGTGTGTGTGTGTGTGTGTGTGTGTGAGAGAGAGAGAGAGAGAGAGAGAGAGAGAGAGAGAGAGAGAGAGAGAGAAGAGAGAGAGGAGAGAGAAAGAGAGATTTGTTGCTGATAGAGGGAAATAATCTCTTCATTACAGGAGGAAAATGGAAGTCTACCATGTGGGAGACATCTTTCTTACAAACATTGATCACCTCTCATAGCATCACTTCAGCCAACCAGGGTTGAGGATAAAGTGAAGGTCACACAGCACAGGGT
>NW_005871075.1:7235771-7238690 GCF_000147115.1 Myotis lucifugus | reverse complement strand
GCGGTCCTAGATTGTGAAAGGATGTCCGACTGCGGTTAGGTCTGATCCGGATCAGGCTAAACCGGCAGCCAGGCATCCCCGAGGGTCCCGGATTGGAGAGGGTGCAGGCTGGGCTGAGGGCCTCCCCCCATGCACAAATTTCGTGCACGGGGCCTCTAGTACTTACATAATCACAGTTACTCTTTACAAAAACTCCATGAACAGATATTTTAATAATCATCTTACAAAGGAGGACACTGTTTTAAGAGAACAATTAATTTGTCAGAGGTAGTACAACTAAAAATTGAATTTGGAGTTGTGTACAGTTAGATTAAGTAAACTGGCCAAAGTTGGTGTGCTAGGGTTGACTTTGGAATCAATCTAGGTCAGTATAAATCCCAACACTAGGTTTATGTCCATAATACTCTACCTCCCCTTCTATGTATTTTAAGACGAGTTACCACATGGCTTCTTTCATACCACTGTGCTTATTGGAATCCAAGTGTTTTAGGGTTTCTTTTCTCTATAATGTTTAGTAATGACTCATACTAACCTAGCAATTATGTGAAAATATAAGCATCAGAAGCCCAAAATTAATGGAAGTAAATGTTTTTTTCCAGATAAATTTATATTTGTTTAGTAATTTTTGTTTAGGTCAAATAACTTTCTTCTATGCTGATTTTCCTGGGTTGCAATGCCCTGTATTATCTCTTATCATACCTCCAATTTCTCTGGAAGTTCCCACATGTCCAAATCTGTTTACCAGGTAATAATGAGATTTACAGACCACAGAGAAAGGGAAACATCTGCTCTCCTCTCACTGATGGTGTGAATCAGTTCCTGGGACATAGCAGCTAATCAAGGGCCTATTGAATCTTAAAATGAATAATTTAAATCACTATATAAAATTAATCACGATCTTGAAATTCTCTGTTAACGCTCGAGATTGAATGAAAGGCTCTGCTGTCTTTAGTCATATCTAAAGGTGGCTTTTTCTTATTTTGAAAAGTCAGGCAGATAATATTGTTAAAATTTAGTCCCTCATGAGTGGATTTACCATGTAAATATGTGGGTCATGTAAACATTGTTTCTAGCTTAAAAAAAATATTGAGGACTTCACTGTTTCCAATTGGAAAACAGAGCCAAGCAAATGGACATTGGGAAAAAGATTATACAACACACAGTGTTCCCTTCAGCTGGCTTTTCCGTGTACTCATTACAGCCATTATATTTACAGAACAATTAAAGGAAGGAAAATGATCATCAGCAAACTGTCTAGACACTTGCCATCTCTCATTGAATCCAAGAGATGTGATTATTACTGTCATTACCTAAGAGGTAAGAAAATAACCTGAAGTTTACACATGTTTATAAAATCATGGCTTACCTTACCTAGCAAGTAAAGAATTAATTATTATTGTCTAGTAGATACAAAAGTATGTCACTCGCAAGTTAACTAGCATTTTCTGTCTGCCTACATCAAAGCAATCCATGTACACAGCTTGGTGCTAGTTCCATGTTTCTCCTAATGGTAAAGAAAAGGTCACAGGGCCCCAGCCCTAGAGAATCCGGTTCAGCAAACCTGAGTCTGGGCTGGAGCACTTGTAATCACCATTTCTAAAAAGTCCCTAAGTGTTGCTGGTGCTGCTGGTCTGGGGTCTACATTTGGGTAACCACTGTCTTAAGCTGTGAGGAAACTGTTAAGAAATAAACTACCATTTACAAATAAATATTTAGTAATTTCTCAGAGAAATAGTACTGCTTCCACATTTTCAAGTAGCTGCTTCATTTCTCACAATAGTGCAGAAGACGTCCTATACCTTCTCGAATTTATGCCAGAAATCCTTACACCTGGATGGGCTCTTTAACCTGAAGAAGAGAGGATCACGAGAAACAAGGTCTTCGGATATCATAGAGCAGAGTGAATGGACTGTTCGTGTTGTACCAAAGGGAGAACTATCTACACTAATAAAAGAGAAACATGGTAATTAGCGTACAACCGCTACCCTTTTCATTGGCTAATCAGTGAATATATGCAAATTAACTGTCAGCCAAGATGGCGGCCGGCAGCCAGGCACTGAAGCGAGCATGAGGCTTGCTTGCTGCGGACTCCAACGTTCCCCGCCTCACTTGCCGGCCTCTCAGCTGCAACTCTAAGCAACTATGTACTATGTTGCAAATAAGAAGCTAAACAAAACACCAGAAACCAGCCGGACTGAAAGCCAGCGGACCGAAACTTTGTATCGATGTTTTCAGCAGCGAGGCCTCAGAGCTAAAGCTGGCCCAGAATAAAAAAAAAAAAAAAAAAGAAAACAAGGAGCGGTTGGAAGCTTCAGTCACTCGCTTCCGGAAAACAGCCCTCAGCCCCTCACCCAGACTGGCCAGGCACCCCAGTGGGGACTCCCACCCTGATCCAGCACACCCTTCAGGGCAAACCAGCCGGCCCCCACCCATGCACCAGGCCTCTATTCTATATAGTAAAAGGGTAATATGCCTCCCAGCACTGGGATCAGCGGAGCAGCGAGGCTCCTGGCACCGGGATCAGGGTGACAGGGGGCAGCGCCCAAACCCCCTGATCGCCCTGCGGCTCTGTGTGTGACAGGGGGCGGGGCCACAACCTCCCTATCCGCCCTGCTCTGTTCATGACAGGGGAAGGCGCCCCAACCCCCTGATCAGCCCTGCTCTGTGCCTGATAGGGGGGAGCTCCCCAATCCCCTGATTTCCTGCGGCTCTGTGTTTGACAGGGTGCAGCACACCAACCCCCTGATCACCCTGCTCTGTGTGTGACAGGGTGTGGCGCCCCAACGCCCCCCCCCCCATGGCCCTGCTCTGTGCCTGATAGGGGGGAGCTCCCCAATCCCCTGATTGCCCCGCGGCTCTGTGTTTGACAGGGTGCAGCACACCAACCCCCTGATCGCCCTGCTCTGTGTGTGACAGGAT
>NW_005871075.1:7232139-7234962 GCF_000147115.1 Myotis lucifugus | reverse complement strand
GAGAGAGATCACGAGAAACAAGGTCTTCGGATATCATAGAGCAGAGAGAATGGACTGTTTGTGTTGTACCACAAGCAGAACTATAATAAATAAAGAGAGATTAAGAGGAGTCGGATTCTGCCATCCATGCACTGGCTGACCTCGTGGTGTGGGTTTTCTGCCTGTAGGAATATTCAGTCAGCACCTGAATCACCATCTTGCAGAGAAGTCATTGAGACTAACCTCCTTCTTACTTTCAAATGTGAGTCAATACATTTTGATAAGTTATGTAGAATTTTTAAAAATGTAGGTGAGAAGTTCAGCATCTAGAGAAATAAACCCTTCATGCACTTACACCCCATTTATAAGAAGTGTTTAGACACTCAGATGTCCTACACGGTGCCTCCTCCCAGGACTAAGGCACTCATTTCCCCAGCTGCTGGGGTGCTGGTGGCTGACAGCTCTCAGCCAAGTCAGAAAGTCTTCTTAAGGTCTTGTCTGAGCACAAGAGGAGCATGGCCCAGCCTCCCTCCGGGAGGATTTCAGTTCACATCCAGTCACTAGTTGGTGTAAGAGTATATAAGCCCATCACTGTCGTCAGCTCTGGACAACTCACAAGAAGCATTCTAGCTCTAGAGCTTCCTCAGTCTGAGCAGCTGATGGCTTTGCTGCAAATGCATCCTAGTTCAGCTCCCCTCACTGCCCAGACCAGGTGTTGATCCTGAGAGCACCTGCCCATGAACTAACCATGCAAATCTGTGTCTTAGAGTTCCCTACCTGGAGAACCCAACAAATGAACTTTCTTTGTAGTGTTGGTTTCTTTTAAAATGTATTTTATGTTTCCTTACAACTGTGTTCACTCAGTCAACAAAAAACTGAGTGTCCCAGAATCGCTCACAAAGGAATCGTGAAAGACAGAAACCACTCTACTTTCAGCAAAAATGGATTTAATACGAGGCAATGGGTCCTTCCAAACTGTTGTAATGGCTGGGCCCCCATGACTGACTGCCATCTCTGCCACAACCCAAAAGATAGCAATGAAATCATAATGTTGTATACTGTACATATAGACAATTTTTATTTTAAAAGAGAAGGTGTGGAATCCAAAAGACTTGTCTAATTGATGAGTGCAGATCTCAGTATCTCGGGTGCAATTCCAAGATCAGAAAGCAGTGGCTGGAACCATTGGTTCCAAAGCCCCATCAGGCCTGCTAGATCCGTCGCCGCAAACTGGAAGCCTTGTACACTCTCTACTTCTTTCCCCATCTGACATAGTGCTAGATTCAAACAGATGCAAGCATAGGATTCAGGAACATAGATCACATCTGTAAACTTAACCTGGAATGTGGTCTGGAAAAGGTTTGTCTTTGGCTCTCTGGCTTTTGTAATATAGGAAGTCACGCCAAAAGGAAGTTGGGAGAGATGAAGTATGAGCCCGTTGGCTGTATCTACCCCACACAGTCCTTGCCTTCACCAGGTTTACATTTCCAACAATACCAGTAGGAAGACAATAAATAAATAAATAAATAAATAAATAAATAAATAAATAAGGCAGGTGGCTTAATAAGTCTTAAATAATGTTTTATTATAAGATTAACAAACGTTAAAAGTAAAAAAAAATGTTTAGGTTTGACAACAGTCAACCCAATTTATTCCTTATAGCAATTCATATTATAGTGTACACGTCATATGGTTAATTGGAATATGCCATTTGGTAATGTTTACATGGAATGCTTTGGGCCTCGAAGGACAGTGTGCAAGTTTAGACATGTGTGCTACCACTGTTGAAAGAATTCTACTGGACTCAGCAAAACTGATTAATTAAATTTGGAGAGTTTATGCTGTGGAAATTAAACTTGATTTGGGCTTGACCTAACTCAAATTTCTGCAGATTTTCAATGTGAAAAAGATTAACACTGAAGAGTACAGAATACAGGTTATTCTATCCAAGAGGTTTATATTTTGACCAAAAAGAAAGTAAAGAAACTTTTTGCTGAGTGAGCCTGAGCAAATAATACAAATTTGAGTATAAAACATTGTTGCTTAAGCTGTTCTTGATGAAAGACAACTTTGAGAATCTAGGAAAAGCTATAGACATTATATTGCAGAAATGTACACTTATGTTTATATACTGGGTGGGGCAAAAGTAGGTTTAAGGTTGTTCATATGGAAAAGAATACAATGTATAATAAGTAACACAAGAATAAACTTTGTGTTTTGCGTACTCACACCTGTAAACCTACTTCTGCCCCACCCTGTACTTGTACATACACAAATATCAGCTGGTTCACAGACACTTTGAACTCCTGAGTTCTAAACACCTGGGTTCTTGGCTTAAGAAGTTCTAGTCTAGAGTGGAATGCTTTCATAACTGCTGAGGATTTTGTGAGTTTTCAGTCCTAATGTATACATGTATCATGTAAGTACATGTATAATATTTAATATGTACATACAGTTATCCCTCAGTATCTAAGGAGGAGTGTTTCCAGGACCTCCGTGGGTATCATAATTCACAGATGCTCAAGTCCTTTATATAAAACTAGAGGCCCGGTTCAAGAAATTCATGCACGGGGAAGGGAGTCATGGGGAGGTGTGTGTCCCTCAGCCCAGCCTGCACCCTATCCAATCTGGGACCCCTCTCACAATCCAGGACTGCTGGCTCCCAACCACTTGCCTGCCTGCCTGCCTGATTGCCCCTAACCGCTTCTGCCTGCCAGCCTGATCACCCTCTAACCACTCTCCTGCCAGCCTGATCAACACCTAACTGATCCCCTGCCGGCCCGATTGCCCCTAACTGCTCTCCCCTGTTGGCCTGGTCACCCCTAACTATCCTTCCCTGCAGGC
>NW_005871075.1:7098420-7232039 GCF_000147115.1 Myotis lucifugus | reverse complement strand
TATATAAAACTAGAGGCCCGGTGCAAGAAATTCATGCACGGGGAGGGGAGACAGGGGGATGTGTGTGTCCCTCAGCCCAGCCTGCACCCTGTCTAATCTGGGATCCCTCTCACAATCCAGGACTGCTGGCTCCCAACCACTCGCCTGCCTGCCAGCCTGATAACCCTCTAACCACTCCCCTGCCAGCCTGATCGACACCTAACTGATCCCCTGCCAGCCCGATTGCCCCTAACTGCCCTCCCCTGTAGGCCTGGTCATCCCCAACTGCCCTCCTCTGCAGGCCTGGTCACCCCTAACTGCCCTCCCCTGCTGGCCTGGTCATCCCTAACTAACCTCCCCTGTTGGCCTGATCGCCCACAACTGCCCTCCCCTGCAGGCCATCTTGTGGTGGCCATCTTTGACCACATGGGGGCAGCCATCTTGTGTGTTGGAGTGATGGTCAATTTGCATATTGTCTCTTTATTATATAGGGTGGGGGTAAAATTTGCCTATAACCTACACACATTCTCCTGTATGCTTAAAAACATCTCTAGACTTTATGGTACCTAATACAATGCTAATGTTTTATGGAAAAGTTGTGATGTATAATACTTAGAGAGTATTGTGAGAAAAAAAGTCTGTTCTGTACGATGCACAATTGTATGCCAAACTACCTAGCCACATCAGCTGTCAGCAACGACATAAACTTTTTTTCCTTTTCAAATCTTTCCATCCACCATTGGTGCTAACCCACGGGAAAGGACAGGGGATATGGAGGTCCAACTGTATGTCCAACTGTACATATATAACACATATGCATGTATGCAAATGAAATATATCCTACTGAATTTCATGCTGGAAAACAAGTGTAGGCTAAGTCAGTTGTCTCAAAAATTGTTACTATGCACCCTCCTTAGTAAACTATTTTTGAGATTGTTTTCTGCTACCAAGTTTTCCAGAGGCTAGAACATTATTTGTTTCTCTGTCTATCTGTTACACACTAATAAAATAGAGGCAGGTCATTTAATACCGACTGAGTAGGGCTATCATTTTGAGCAAATCACACATCTTTTAGTCTTTGTCTTTATAAATTTCGTTCATAGTGAGATTTGTATCCTGTTCAGTGCTAAGATCTATAATTATTTCAATTGCTACTAAATTATGGGATTATATTTATTGGATTGTTTTTGATAGACACAGACAATATGGATAAGAGCAGGCCGTGCTTGTACATTATGTCTCAACAATACGAAATACTAAACTGAAGCAAAGGGAATTTTTTTATGCTCTAAACCTAATGGACAAAATGAATGAATGTACTTCTCCCTTTTCTAAAAATAATGTTTTTATTGATTTTAGAGAGAGAGGAAGGGAGAGGGAGAGAAAGAGAGAGAAACATCAGTGTGAGAGAGAAACATCCATTGATTGCCTGCATGTAATCCAACAAGATCCAGCTGGCAACTCGGGCATGTGCCCTGACCGGGAATCAAACCAGTGACTTTCCAGTGCACTCAGCAAACTGAGCCACATGGCCAGGGCTGAATGTGCTTTGCTTTTTTAAAAAAATTTTTTTTATTGATTTCAGAGAGGAAGGGAGAGGGAGAAAGAGATAGAAACATCAATGATGAGAGAGAATCATTGACCAGCTGCCTCCTGAATGCCCCTTACTGAGGATCGAGCCTGCAACCCGGGCATGTGCCCTTGACCAGAATCAAACCCAGAACTTTTCAGTCTACAGGTCAATGCTCTATCCACTGAACAGAACCGGCCAAGGCTGAAAGTGCTTTTCTTTAGGAATAAATATAACTTTAACACATGGTAATGAAGTTATCATGGGGTTTGTGACCCGAGCCCCAGGGTACTCAGAGCAGCATAAACAGTAATAATGCTTCATAGGACCCGGTCTGTTTGTCTTTCATCCTAAATTTGCCAAAGGAACATGGTGGGTAAAGCACTGAAGTAGAATGCTGTGGCTGATGTGCTTAGGCCTGGGATTGCCTGGGGAGGGGCCTCAAAGGCACTGAGTAGGCAGAAAAGTATTAATAATGAGAGCAACCATCATAACATTAGCTCAGGGCATGGTGTGCAAAGCTAAAGAATATCTGTGCCTGCATGTAGGGAGCAGATTTAGAAAACTTGGTTTATTTTATTATTATTGTGGGATAGAGTGCCTGAGGTGAAGGGCTAGGTGGCCGACTAAGGGGAGGTGCTGGAGTGGGGAACCCTATGGCATCTGATAGCAGGGCCCTGTGTTTACCTGGGAGGCAGCTGTATAATTTGCTGTTTCATTTCTGTGTTTGGCTCCTGCTGCAACCAGCTAACAGGGAGGGCCCCTCTGGTGTTTTGAATCAAGAAGAGGATAAGACTCACTCTGGCTTCATTCAGATAACCTGAACATTTTGAGTTTGGTTCCTGGCAAGAGAAATGTGTACTTTAGGGTTTATTTTTTTTTCAATTGTGGTGGTATGTTGGCTGAGTTGGTCTCCTTTTAAGACTTGGGAATTTATTTATGAAGTAGTGCCTGGACTTAAGAAAAGTAATATCTACCTATGGAAGGAACTCTCTGTCTCATTTGAAAATAATTGGCATCTATGAACAATGGTTGTTTAATAAGAAAATAGCTATAGGCAAGTGATAGAAATTATTAGATATTGATTGACATAATGTGGGTCTTTCTCTTAGCTTCAACTTAATAAACTAGGATTTGTTACTTGAATTTAGAGTCATTGTCTCAATCATGAAAAAGAGAAAATGTTGTATGTCTTTTGTTTTTGAAGTAATCTCTACTTTTTCTTTAATTTTTCTGTTGATGTGCATTGCCTTATTAGTATATTTATATATGTATAAAATCTTAGGTGTTCAGTTCAATTATTTTTACATGCTGGTCACACCTTTGTAACCACCACCCAAGTCATGATGTACAGTATGACTAGAAGTTTCCCTTGTGTTCTCCTAACCCTCACCTTCCCCTAACACCCCCAAAGAAAACAACTATTTTGACTACCATCACATAGATTTTTTTGCCTGTTGGAGACATTTATGTAAGTGTAATCATACAGTATTTATTTTTTTGTGTCTGGTTTCTTACACTCAATGGTACGTCTATGAGTCTATTAATGTTGCTTGTAGAAGTAGATTTTTTATGTTTGTAGCCATGCAATATTTGTATCAATATTCTTTTTTAAAACATATTTTTATTGATTTCAGAGAAGAAGAGAGAGGGTGAGAGATATTGAGAGAATCAGTGATCAGCTGCCTCTTGCACATCCCCCACTGGGGATTGAGCCCGAAACCCAAGCACGTGCCCTGACCAGAAATTGGACCATGACCTCCTGGTTCATAGGTCGATGCTCAGCCACTGAGCGACTCCAGCAAGGCTCAGTATTCTAAAATGATACACATTTTTCTATTCATCGATATTTGGGTTGTTTATAATTTTTCACTAAATCAGATAATGATATTGTTCATTTTTGTTCCTAACCTTTCAGTGCACATATATACACATTGTTGACATCTAGTGCACTTGCTGTATGATAAGGTGTTTGTATGTTTTGCTTTAGGAGATATTGTCACACAGCTTTCCAAAGAGATTGTCCCAATTTATACTCTCATTGGCAGTACTTTCCCCCAGCATTTCTGGATTTCTGGTGGAGTATAGTGGTGACAGTGCGTGTGTGTGTGTTTCATTTAATCTTTTTTTTAAGGCTGTACTTTGTTTAGAGCAGTTTTAAGTTCACAGCAAACAAGAGAAGGTACAGAGATTTTCCATGTACCCCCTGCTCCTACACATGAATAACCTCCTCCTTATGACATCTTCCACCATGTGTTACATTTATTACTACTGAAGACCTACACTGACATGTCATAGTCAGAGGCCACTGTTTACATTAAGGTCACCACCAAGAGTGGGTTTGGGAAAGTGTATAATGACATGTATCCATCATTACATCATGCTACAGGATATTTTTCACTGCCCTACAAATCCTGCCTGTTTCCACAGTTTTTGCCTTAGCTAGAATATCATATGATTGAAGTCATTTAGTATGTAGCCTTTTCAGATTGGCTTCTTTCACTTAGTAATATACATTTAAGGTTCCTCTCTGTCTTTTCATGGTAGGTAGCTCATTTCCTGTTAGCACTGAATAGTACTCCATTGTCTGGAAGTATCACAGTTTATTAATCCCCTCACCCACTGAAAGACATATTGGTTGCTTCCAGATTTTGGCAATTCGGGATAAAGCTGCTGAAAACATCTGTGTGCAGGTTTTTGTATGGACATAAGTTCTCGTCTTCTTTGGGTAATTACCAAGGAGTGTGATTGCTGGATCTTATGGTAAGAGTGTTAGTTTTGTAAGAAACTACCAGACTGTCTTCCATAGTGTCTGTACCATTTCGCATTCCCACCAGCGATGATTGAGAGTTCCTGTTTCTCCACATCCTTCCTGGCATTTGGTGTTGTCTGTGTTCCAGATTTTAGCCATTCTAATAAGTGTGTAATTTTAAAACTGTTGGTTTAATTTGCATTTCTCTGATAACATAGGCTATCGGGCATCTTTTCATATGCTTACTTGCCATCTATATATCTTTGGAAAAATATTTGTTCAGATGTTTGAGCCATTTTTAATCGGTGGTTCATTTTCTTATTGTTGGGTTTTAAGAATTCTCGTTTAGATCTCTACACCATCTGGAATTAATTTTTGTGTATTGAGGTCATGGGATTTAGATTCAATCATCTTACTTTCCCCCCACTGCAGTGCAATGTTACCTTTATCATAAGTTGATGGCCATATATATGACTGTTTCAGGACTTTATTGTGTGCCATTCATCCGTTTTTTAAATTCTTGTGTCAATATCATAAAGTCTTAATTACTGTTATTTTTTAAAAAGTCTTGATGTCTGACTTTTTCTTGTTCAAAATGGCCATTTTGTATTTGAATATGAATTTTAAAATAAGCTTATCAATTTTTAATTAAGATAATGCTGGGGGAAGAATTGATATATTTACAGCATTTAGCAAATTCATCTATTTATTTAGCTCTTTGATTTTTCTTAACAATATTTTGTAATATTTTTCTTTTTAAATTTTATCTTTATTGTTTAAAGTATTACAGATGTCCCCCTTTTTTCCTCTTGACTCTCCTCCCCACTCCTGTCCCCTCCCCATAATTTTATGTACAAATATTTTGCACAATTTTCATTAGATTTATATCTAAGAATTTAATGTGCCCAATGCTAAAACTAATGCTTTGTTTTAAAATTGTTTTTGTATATTTTTATAGCAGGCATGCTAAATATACTTATTGATTCGAACGTTACAAATTCTTTTGGATTTTTTGCATGCACTATCATTTCATTTGCAAGTAATGTCCATTCATTTGTTTCTTTCCAACCTTATAATTTTAATTTTTAAAATATTATTGAACAGGGCATCAGGCATCCAGTACAAAGTGGAATAGAAGTAATCATATGAAACTTTTTGTATCTTGTTCCCTGTCTTGATAGGAAGTTTTTTATATGTCGTTATAAACTATAATATTTGCTATTTTTTGTAGATATTCTTAATCAGATTAAGAAAGATTCTCTTCTATTCCTAGTTTGCTAAAAGTTTTTATCATGAAAGAATATTGAATCTTACCAAAAGCTTTTCCTGCATCTCCTGAGATAATTATGCCATTTTCTCTTTAATTCTGTCATTGTGATGGAGTAGGTTGATTGCTTTCTCAAAGTTAAACTTCCCTTACCGACCTAAAGGAAACCCTCTTTAATGTTGTTATAGGATCTGGTTTATAATTTGATTTTCTCACATTTTATTTAGAAATTTTCAACCATGTTCCTGAAATAAATTGCCTGTAATTTTCCTTTCTCATAATGTTCTTTTCAAATTGTAGAGTAAAGGCTATGCTGACCCCACAAGGTGAGGTAGGGATTGTTCCTTGTTTTTCTCTTCTCTGAAGTGTTGTGTGAAATGACTATTTCTTCCTAAATGTGTGGGAGAATTCAACAGTGAAGTCATCGGGGCCAGGGCTTCCTTTTTAAGTGAAAATTTTAATAACATATTCAATTGTTTTAGTAGATAATAGGGTAATCTGAATTTCTTCTTTTTTTCTGTCAGCTTTGATATATTTTACCATTATTTTCCCCCTGGGGAGTACTTTTTCATTTTATTCAAATTAAAGAAAAAATAACTAGGACCATATTTTATTATACAAAGCAAATTTTAAAATAAATCTTATCAATTGCATCAAATATATTAAAATATATTAATATATAATATCAATAGGATATTTTACCAATAAGTCAACCTCCTTGTGCTACTTTGATCAAATGTCTGTTTCCAGTGAGATATTAGATTAATTAAAATAAGATGTTTTTGATTACTATAATGTCTTCCACATTTCAAAAACTGTAATGCCCCCCTAGTTCTAACACAGCCCAATATTTGTGTTTGCTATTCGCTGGTCTTAAGAGTTTATTTAAATTTCCTTGATCATGCTTCTTTTTAAGGGTAAAGTGCTTGCTACCATGAAAGGCTTCTTAACAGTTTAAAGATGAATTGCTTATAAAATTCATGGCTTCATTGTCTGTCAATACCATTAAATATACCACATCTATTGCCTATATTCCAGCCACTGTCTAGAAGTTCAGATCGTTTTTATCGCATGTGCATTTATTTTTCTCAAACATTTAGATTAAAACACAACAACAACACACACACACAAAGGCTGTCAATTTGGTCTAGTATTTTCAAGAGAAGTAATGCAGATTCCAGTCCCTCCAGAAATATCACCCTAGGTTGTAAAATCCCCTCCGCACTGTTTACCTTTCTTTCCTTAGAAATGGGTTCAGAGTAGAGCAAACCACAGGTAAACTCCTAAAGTTTCAATAGGGATGGGGACATGAGGTGAGGAATAGTGAGGGCAACGTTCAGGATCTAGGTCAAGCATATTCGTGAGAGCCCCACCAATTCAAATTTAGGGTAACTTGTCTGAGGTCCAGAGGCAGGGACTACACAGGCTGCCTTTATGAGGAGCTTGGTTATACAAGCTCTGGGTCAGCTCCCATTCTTTGTGGCTACCCAGGCCAAGCCTATTTAGCTGGCCGGGTGGACCAAGGAAAGCAATGACTACTGGGTGCTTTTCATTGCTAATCCTGGTCTTGACTCACGCTGTGACCTCTCTTGGTGTGTTTCTTCAGCTGGAAAGGGAAGATAATAATAATGACCTATTTAACAAGGTGTGTTGTGTGGATTAACAGCTAATAACATGTTTCACAAGACAAGGCAGCATTGAGCTTGTAAATACTAACAGAACGTTTCTCCGTACTACAAAGTACATTGGTGCTTCCCTTGAAGAAAGCCCAATAGGCCAGAAAATGAACACACAAAGCAGTTGAAATAAGGTGAATTTTTACTTGACAGGAGTAACTTCATTTTCTAAAAAAATACTCCCCAGTTTTCCTTTTGATAGTTGGTTTACCCCTGTGCATTTAAAAGTTATTTTAAAATCCATCCATATCTAGTCTATTATTTTAGTGTATAGGACTCTGAATACATTTTTTCAGTATGCTTGGATATGATCCTCCCCCCCCCAATTTCAACTAAGTATAAATATCATATAGTATGTCACTTGTATATAATCATAAGATTTCTGTAAAGTCAACTATACTTATATAGGTCCTGTTGGTGCTTTTGTTGATTCATCATGAGGGGTTCCTATATTACTTGGGGGTAATTGTGTTAAGCTTAATTATTTTGAATTTCTTCTAGGACTTGATAATATATCACATCAGGTACTTTACTTCCAATCATTTAGCCTTGAGTCAGCTGTTAGCAGTTGAAATGATATATGCCCACCAATTAATTCTCCATTCAGTGCATTCCATTTCCATTTTGTCTGCTTTTGTTATTCACAAAGATGAAGAAAAGTCACGGATGCAAATGAATAAGATGTATGAGTTGTTTTATTGAGAGGAAATCATAGATAGTGATCATTTCTAGCCACTAAAAAGGATTTAACTGAATTTTGGAACTATTGTCACCATTACCAAGGCAAGGTCAAATACAAAGACAAGAAATTATGCTGCTAAATGAATCTGCAAGTAAAAAAAATTGACTCTCGTGTTTAGTAAATATTGTTAAAATAATTTGCAAAACATAAAAAGGAATGAATGACTAGGCATTTAGTTGAAATTTTGCCCACGTTGTGGCCTAATGTTTTCTTACAGTGGCATTTATAATTATCTTTTTGTACATTAGTGGATATTTTAGTAGGTATTTGAGAGGATTTATATAAGACATCTTATTTGATCTTTACAAATGAACTACTTTTAAACTCTTTAGTTCATTTCCTTAGTTTCTTGAGTGATGTGAAGAGTACATATAATTTTTTCTTTCTATGGAAGGAAAGAGGAACTCAGTTTGTTCAGTTATTCATCTATTCATTTTTCCAAAAAATATTTATGAAGCTTTACCTATAGCTATGCAATTAGTTTAAAATTATACTAAATAATGATTTATACTATAATTATCTTTGAAATATCAAGTCCTTCTCACTATGCTATTTTGCTTCCATTTCTTTTACCATCTAGATTTAGATTATATTTGCTAATTCTTCAATTCTGCTGTTCTACTACATACATATATAGATATAAGACAGAGAGAGAGAGAGAGAGAGAGAGAGAGAGAGAGAGAGAGAGAGAATTGCCTTAATATTGAAGTAGTTAGGAAATCCTTGTGTCTGTTTTTGTTGTCAGTTCATTAAAACATTAGAACTAGATATCAATTTTCTTAAACAACATAAATTAAGATAAACCACAACATTATGGGAACTCTGTAATCTTGTCACCATGTACAATGTTTAGCCTGTGCCTATGCAAGCGTCTCAGGATCAGGTCTTCACAGAAAAGGTTCTGCCAGAGGCTGTAACTATTGGAGATATGCTTTTGAAATTAATTTCTGCTGTGAGGTAATTCTTAGACTTTGGATAAATGTAATATTCTACTCCCATTAGACATTAAACACAATAGACTAGAGACGGTCTTATTCACAACTGCTCTGCTAGGAGTCCAATATTTTCAACATTATTTCAGAATGAGTCTATATACAATTGAGGACTGTTAGCACAGGACCTTCCTCAGGGAACACCACACAGATTTCATCACTCTGATCCCAGGCATGTGTGGTCAGAGACCATATTCATCCTAAAATTCAAAGTATAGCCCCTGACCTAAAGGAACATCTGTCCCGAAATGTCAATGGTGCCAAAGTCAGTACTTGAGGAAACCAGGTCTAGAGTAAAAGAGTCACCAATAGTTCTTTTATTGATTAATAAAATATTTTTAAAAAATGTCCTTTCATAAGCAAAAATTTTCAAGATAAACTGATTATCTGGTTTTTGTATTAGTTTCTGTTATAACTACAATTGTGTGATATAGGCATTTGAGGTGACTGTAGTTATAAGGCCACAAGTAGGAAAATGTCATATTTCATTATCTTGAATCGGTGGTCATTTTTTACTTTGCTGTGTTGGTTGGCATCACTGAAACACTGAAGAATTTGGTAGCATGTACTCCATCCAGCACAACGTCATGTCTGAAGATTACCCATATCATAAGGGCAACCACACTTACAAAGCAGCATCGCAGACATGATCCCTTTATGCTTCAGTTACCTCTGTAAAATGGACATAACACCTCGATTATAGAATGCCTGAGTATTAGAGAGAACAGAAGAGCAAAGCACATTGACACACAGCAAGCACCTAAATATACTAGCCACGATGATTATTTCCTATATAAGTTCTTTTTTCCTGTTATTAGTATTTTACCTGCAAGTGACCCAGATTTCACAGGATGTTGATGTCATTTGAGAATATACAAACAAATCTCAGAAAAACTGATAGGAATACACCAGGGATGTAACAATATATCTGATCAAAAAAACCCTTAGTTATATATCCGAATAACATCAAATTATATTCCATAAGAAAATCATATAAAATGAGAAATTGTCATGTTTTCTGTTACTTTGTATACCTTGTATTAGTATATGCCTGCTCCATCATTTACTGGGTTTCTAAGGGCCATGTGTCTGCAGTTGATGCAATTGGAACACTAGATGGCACTCTTGTATCTTTTTAAAAAAATACATTTTTTATTTCAGAGGGGGAGAGGGAGAGAGAGATACAAACATCAATGATGAGACAGAATCTTTGATCAGCTGTCTCCTGCATGCCCCCTACTGGGAATCGAGCCCACAACTCCGGCTTGGGCCCTGACCAGGAATCAAACGCTGACCTCCTGGTTCATTGGTCAACACTCAACCATTGAGCCACACTGTCTGTGTGGGTGGCATTCTGGTACTTTGATCCAATGAATACAATTACACTTTTCATTGTTTGCAAACAAATTAGGACCACTGTTCAAACCTGTAATCAACAGGATTTTGCAGGAACATCTGATGCACTCTCATATTGTTTCTGTGATATACTCACCTAAGTGGAATATGCATACCAAGGACTCAGGACGTACATAAACTCTGTGGCTACTATTTACCAATAAATTCCTCCATCTCTTTTCATGGTGAAAGGCTCCAATCAGTTTTAATATGACTGTACCACTTAAAACTTAGTTCAATACACCTATCTGGAAAGGTCTTCGTTCTTCAAGAAAGTTTCAATAAGAATTAGCTCGTTGTGTTTGTTTCCTCCCTGATAGCCTAATACCTTAAGATTTCATATTCTTTTTTTTAAAATATATTTTATTGATTTTTAACAGAGAAGAAGGGAGAGGGGCAGAGAGTTAGAAACACTGATGAGAGAGAAACATCGATCAGCTGCCTCCTGCACACCCCCTACTGGGGATGTGCCCGCAACCAAGGTACATGCCCTTGACCGGAATCGAACCTGGGACCCTTCAGTCCCAGGCCAACACTCTATCCACTGAGCCAAACCAGTCAGGGCAAGATTTCGTATTCTAAGAGTTACCATCAGATCAGACAGACTATGGGCTCAGTCCCACAAGACGGCCCCTCCTAATTTGGAATGCCAATCACAAGTTCCAGGGTGTCACCTGTACTTCTTACCTGGGGGCTATAGATCAGGTTTCCCACGACTCCCACCTTAGGTCCAATAATTTGCTAGAATGGCTCATAGATCTCAAAGAAACATTTTATGTATTCGATTATTGGTTTATTATAAAGCATAAAATTCAGAAACAGCCAGAAGGAAGAGATAAATAGGGCAAGGAAAGGAAAAAGAGACAGAGCTCCCATGCTCTCTGGGTCACCACTCTCCCCCCATCTCCACATGTTCATTAACCTGGAAGCTCTCCAAACCCATACTTCGGGGATTTTTATGAGACTTCCTCATGTAAGCATGATTAATTATGAACTCCGTTTCCCTCCTGCTCTCCTCTGTGGAGAATGGGGAGTGGGGTTTGGGGAGGCTGAAAATTCCAAGCTTCCAATCATGGCTTGGTCTTTCTAGTGATCAGCCCCCATCCAGGAGCCCACCCACAGTTGCCTCATTAGAACAAAAACACTCCTATTAAGCAGGAAATGCCAAGGGATTTAGGAGCTGGGTGTCAGGAACCAGGGTCCAAAGACTAAAAACTAGAACAAAAGATGCTCCTAGATCTTATCACATAGGAAATGTTGAGAGTTTTGGGGCTTTGTGCCAGGAACCTGGGGCAGAGACCAATATATTTTTTCTATTATCTCACAAGGCTCTACCCATAGTAGATGTTATAAGGTAGTTGTTATTTGCACAAATATACATAAATATATAATTTTAAATGGGTATTAGAATGTCAGGGTAAGGTTAAACATTGTCTATTTGCAACAGCTTATTTTTTATAGATCAGTGTTTTCTCACATCTTTCTAATGATTAAATCATTTTGAATATTTGGGTTTTTCAAATGATAGTGCTCTAAAATTGGGTCAGATGCATGTGCAAAAGTGTAGATTTTGCATCTGGTTTAAGTAAACATGTCACTCATTCTTACATGTAGAACACTGAAAGTACATTGTCTAAAAAATATGGGTTTCATAAAAGTTCTTATATTTTTAAACATCAATTAGCACATTCTCTTTAATTTTCATTCATTGGGTTCTAGAAATTCTCAAATGTTAAGTGTGCTGTGTTCAAGCATCTATAAATTGAGAAACAATGTGTGTAATCCTGCTCTTGTCAAAGGTGTTTGACCTTGAACTGTACCACCTAGAGCTTTGAAATTTTTCAGGTATAAAATATAACTCTTGATAGTGTGGGACTGTAATTTTAGTATTAACAGATCCCATCTGATTAACTTGGTTTGAGTTTTACTTTTTGGTTTTGTGATTTTTTTTATTCCATGTATATTTACACTTCAAAATAACAGGATCTGCCTGCATATTCATAAGTACATTATTATTGGTGCCTCTTTAAAGAAGTTGGAGTGATTTTTCCCCTCAGAATCTGAACCTGTCAATCACTCAACAGGCCTTTTTTCCCTGTTCCTCTGTGCCAAAATCCACTACTTGTAGGTTGTTTGGCTCTCCGTTAGCCCTCACAAGCTGAAATCCGACACTGAATAAACCATCAATATTTTTGTTATAAAGTCTCCTGCTTTTATATCAGAAAGGTGGATCATGCGGCGCTGAGTGAAATCTCAAGAGCATTCATTAAATGTCAAGAACCCAAACCGACCTAAGATGCATTTTTCTAAATGGCACACTTCAAGTCGTTAGAGTTGAATTCAGTACTTCTGAACTTCTTCGTATCTGTGACCCATCCGTCAGCAGCATTAGCTAGCATGTGAGCCCTGAATGGGCCATAGAGGAAAACATGGGCCACCACCCAGCATCTTCCTCCGCCCAAAAGTTCATGGAGCTTTTGTTCTGCAGTGCTCTGGAACTTGCTATCCACATAAAGCCAAAGTATGCAAACAAGCCCACTTTAATGGGCTTCACTGGTTGATTTGGGGTTAGTTTCCCTTAGTTCATCATTTCTAAAATGTACTCGTTGAAACACCATGAAATTGAATGAATGTTTTGCTCAATTTTGGTTTAAAAGAGGTGGTTTACCTTAGGTAAGTGAGCCCTAACTAGATCTTAGTTAGAAGAATGTAAAAGTACATTAACAACAGATTGCTCCGAGGTGAAACCTTAGCTTTTCTGTGTGTGTGTGTGTGTGTGTGTGTGTGTGTGTGAGAAATGTGTTTAAATCTTTTGTTTTTTTTCTTGGGTTAAAAAAGAAATTATTTGTTAATTTGCTATTGACTCAAATTATAATTTCATTATGGTATTTCCATTTAACCTACAAGTCAATTGTACTTCAAATAGTAAATTATAGATATACTAGAGGCCCGGTGCACAAAAATTTGTGCACCGGAGGGGTTGGGGGGGTCCCTCAGTCCGGCCTGTGCCCTCTCACAGTCTGGGACCCTCAGGGGATGACCACCTGCTGCTTAGGCCTGCTCCCGGGTGGATTGGGCCTAAGATGGCAATCAGACATCCCTCTGGCAGCCCAGCAGCCCTCGGGGGATGTCCATTTGCCAGCAGGGAGCGGGCCTAAACTGCAGTCGGACATCCTTAGTGCTGCTGAGGAGGCAGGAGAGGCTCCCACCACCACTGCTGTGCTGGCAGACATCAGCCTGGCTTGTGGCTGAGCAGAGCTCCTCCCATGTGAGAGCATCCTGACCACCAGAGGGCAGCTCCTGTATTGAGCGTCTGCCCCCTGGTGGTCAGTGTGTGTCATAGTGACCAGTCATTCCCAGTCCTTCTGCTGTTAGAGTCAGTTTGCATATTACCCTTTTACTATATAGGATAGAGGCCTGGTGCACGGGTGGGGGCTGGCTGGTTTGCCCTGAATGGTGTCCCGGATCAGGGTGGGGGTCCCACTTGAGTGCCTGGCCAGCCTGGATGAGGGGATGATGGCTGTTTGCAGCTGGTCACACCCCCTTCAGGGTGGGGGTGCCCACTGGGGTGCCTGGCCAGTCTGGGTGAGGGGCTGAGGGCCGTTTTCAGGCTGGCGGGTGACTGAAGCTCCAAACCTCTCCTTTTTTTTCTATATTTTTATTCTGGGATTTATTTACCTTCTATGGCTGTCACTGGAACTGAGACCCAGCTTTAGCTCTGAAGCTCGGCTCCAGCTCTGAGACCTTGGATGCTAAAAGCAGGTATCTGGGTTTGTTTGGCTTCTATAATTGAAACACTGTTGCAACTCCAGCTCTGAGGCCTGGCTGGCTGAAAGCAGGTATCTGGGGTTTGTTTAGCTTCTATAATTGCAACATTGTTTCTTAGAGTGCAGCTCAGAGGCTGGCAGCGGCAGGCGGGGAACCTTGGCTTTCTCCATCACTGGAGCAAGCAAGCCACCTGTTTGCTTCAGCTGCCTGGCTGCCGGCCGCCATCTTGGTTGGCAGTTAATTTGCATATCGCCCTGATTAGCCAATGGGAAGGGTAGCGAAGTTACGGTTAATTACCATGTTTGTCTATTTTTAGATAGGATTCTTGTAGAGATGACGATCTTGAGCATAATGATGGTTTAATAAAGAATTTATATCCCTAAATTGAACTAATAAACATTAGTTTGTGCTTATCAGTTGGATAGATAGCATAGAGTTTGGAGATATAT
This sequence comes from Myotis lucifugus, assembly GCF_000147115.1. Taxonomy (NCBI): domain Eukaryota; kingdom Metazoa; phylum Chordata; class Mammalia; order Chiroptera; family Vespertilionidae; genus Myotis; species Myotis lucifugus. The sequence goes on along the minus strand of NW_005871075.1, from coordinate 7,217,449 downwards.
TCTCTGGCATTTATTTAATTTTTAAGATACACTGACATAAAAATCACATTTTCCATTATATTTTATTTATACTATTACCTATTCCTTGGAAAACATTCTATTTTTATATTATTTATATAGTCTCTCAATATGCAACATATAGTATACTAGAGGTCTGGTGCACAAATTTGTGCATGGGTGGGGTTTCTTGACCTGGCCAGCGATCGGGGCGGCTGGGAGGTTGGGGGAGGAGGGACTGTGGGAGGTTGGCCGTGGGAACGCACTGACCACCAGGGGGCAACTCCTGCATTGAGCATCTGTCTGCTGGTGTTCAGTGCACATCATAGCGACCAGTCAACCGGTCATTCAGTCAACTGGTCATAACAGTCACTTAGGCTTTTATATATATAGATTATATTTTATAAATATAAATTTGTATTTTATTTATGAGAGATAAGCAACTTGCCTAAAATTGTGTGAATGACAAGAATTTTTCTCACTCTGCTGACAAAGTAGAGGGAGCACTCAAGAGTGGGGACATGTTGTTCCTAATCTCGGTTTTATGCCAAGCAGTTGCTGATGGAGAGAAATTCATACCTCGGGATGACTGTCACCATGGCACCTGTGCTGGGGTCCAGGCTCTAACTGAATCACCCTTCACATATGTCACCACCCATGAAAAGTCCACCCATCTGTTTTTTTCTAACTTGCTGCTCCTTTGATGCTTTTCCAGCAACTGAGCCAAACTTCTCTCTCTCTTGTACAAATTGATGGAATCATGACACGTTAATATCAGAATATCTTACTAAATAAGACAGGACAGCTTCCAAGTTAGAAGTCATCCCATCCCTCCAACCACCTCCACACCAGCCAATGAGACTCTGCTTGACTACTAGGATTGGCAAGTTCAGGAAATCAGCAGAAATCCCATTCTAATTCGAGAAAGCACAACCATCAGGAACTTCATACTCACGATGCCCAAGTTCTGTAGCAGAGCTGAAAGGAAAGCCAACATACTGCATAAGTGGAAACATGCAAATACTCAAGCCAGATATATTTTTCTTTACATTAACAAATCCACTTTACTTTCCCCAGAGAATGTCTACCTCTAGACCTCAAACATACCCCTTGTCTGAGAATGCAGAATGTATTTGGCTGGAAGTCAAATAGGATCTTTGCACTGTAAGGAGGCATTTCCTCTCCTCCAGGGTGGGAGGGAGCAGTGAAGGGAGTGGGGCACCTACTTACACACTTGCACACACACACACACACACACACTTACACAAACACACACTTATGCAAACTTACACATGCACACAATCTTACACAGTTACACACATTTCACACACCCTAGCACACCTGCACACACACATAAACACACTTACACACATGCTTACACACACCGGCACATGCACACTCATACACCCTTACACAGTTACACACTTACACACATACTTACACATACCTTAACACACATGCTCACACAGTTACATATGCACACACACACACACACACACACACACACACACACATACCCTTAAACCTACTTCCCTGCTATAACCTTGCAAAGCCAGTCCAAGTTGTGAGGAGGGGTGTGGGAATTAACCTATGCACTCTGCTTTTATAAAATGTATATTTAGAAAATCATTTCTTGAGAAATAAGAAAAAATATGGAAAATTAATTTCTGATTGATGACAGAGTTTCTCTATGATAAAGAATGTTCCAGCATCTTTTTTTTTAGATAAATCAAGTTCACTAATTTGCCCATGGTGTAGAACAGCTTATGTTTTATTTTCAGAATCCAACAGAAATAGTACTAAATCCAAAGTGTTACTTTTCTCCATTTTTTGGTCAAACAGATGGGAAAGTGGAATAAAATAGGAAGTCTTTACTTGAAGAGATGAAAAGGAAAATATATCCATGTAACAGATATTGTGAAAAATTCTCTTTCAAATCTAATGTTATTTTTTGGCATAATCGAGTGCTATCTATGTCCTAGTAAATTTTTCACAATATATTTTAAAACTCTTGACTAAGGGATTTCTATTTGTCCAATTTTAATTAGGTTTTGTTTTCCCAAACCTTTATAGGAATTCCATTTTCTCCTGGTAAATTTGGAGATACTTTCTCCAAAAGAAAATCTGTTTTTTATTTTTATGAGTAAGCATTTCCTCGGGACTTTGAAAAAGGACTCCAGCAATACAACAAAATTACTTTGCAGGGAAAAAGTGAACACGTTGCAAATTAAATCATTAAATGCTGAGAAAAAGTCATTCTGTCTTATTACTTACTTTTTCTTATTATCTTATTAGAAATATTTGCCTCTGTGATATAAAAGCAAAAAAGGGAAGGTGTGTCGAAAATTTTAGGGATCAGAAAAAATAGTTTATATTGGAGGATTTTTATTTTTTTAAAAATCAATACAGAATAAAAAAATAATTTGCAATCATCTAGCACAATAAGAAAAAGTTCATGCCTTGCAGCCCAGATATTTATATTTCTAGAAGAACTCTAATATACGTAAAGAAATATTTATTGCAGGATTCTTAGTATAAACAAAAAAGGAGGTGTTACTAACTAAATGTTCATCAATAGGGGATTGATAAAATATGTTATATTTATAAGATGGGATATAGCCTATCAGTTAAAATGAATGAAACTAAAATCAATGTATCAAAAATAAGCCTCAAAGTACAATGACAATAGAATTGTAAAATGATGCAAAAATGTATGGTACCACCTATGTATTTTTATACTAGAATACAAAAACACTACATGCTGTTTAAAATGCACCTATAACATATATGCAAATGTTAAAAAGATTCCAAGTAGATATACTAAGTTCAAATCCTGCTTCAAATCCTGCTATGTAAAGACTGCCTAATGTTAAATACACCAAATAATCAATAAAGGGGATTATTATCTTAAAGTAGAGGCCGGTGCACAAAATTCAAGCACGCGGGGGGGGAGGGGTCCCTCAGCCCGGCCTGTGCTCTCTTGCAGTCTGGGAGCCCTCGGGGATGTTTGACTGATGGCTTAGTCCTGCTGCCCGTGGAGAGCAGGCCTAAGCTGGCAGTCACACATCCTTAGCACTGGCACGGAGTGGGGAGAGGCTCCCGCGACCACTGCTGTGCTCGCCAGCCATGAGCCTGGCTTCTGGCTAAGAGGCGCTCCCCCTGTGGGAGCGCACTGACCACCATGGGGCAGCTCCTGCATTGAGCATCTGCCCCCTGGTGGTCAGTGCGCATCATAGCAACCGGTCATTCCGCTATTCAGTCAATTTGCATATTAGCCTTTTATTATATAGGATAACTAAAATTTTACTAAATTAATTCCCTGGGTTTTGTTGTGGTTATTGTTGAGAAATTCTAAAATAAAATAAAAATATTCAAATAAATATAATGCATAACTATTTACCCACCAATGAGAATTTAACGTTGTTATAATTTGGTCACACCTGTTTTATCTGTTTTTATACACTCACTAACATACACTATAGGTAAATTTGAAGTCTGTACCCCCATATCTAGTTACTTTCTCTTCCTTTGAGATAAATATTATGACCTTATTATAAAACCCTCTGTCAGGATTAGCAAGAGAAATTTAACCACCTAGGAAACAAGAACTATATTAATTCTCTACAGAGGTTGACTGTAAAAAAAAAAGAAATAATAATAAAACTTAGTGGATTCATTTAGGTAACAAAAAAGGAAGAAACATAACTCCCTACTCCTCAACCCACTTAGCAGGGATACACATGAGGACAAGTATATTGGCAGTAAAATGATAGTCAAAGAGTTTGCAGGAAAGAACAAAATGTTATAAGGTAGAATTTACCAGACCACTCTATTTCTTAGCTCATGAAATCATGTACTTTAACTTAGAATTACTTAATTTTCCATTAAGATAAAAAGATAATATCTAGTAAGTCAACTCAATATGTAGTAAGTCAACTTGTTCAGTTTCCTGAATGTAAGACACTCAATAAATATTAATCATTTCTTCCTTCCCTTGTGTAAACATTAAAGAAACACAAAACTTAAATTCTTTAGTGGAAAGAAGAAAAATGTTTTTTTAAGAGCTATGTTTAAGTACAATGAACACGGTTATTTTAAGAATTTGGATAAATTAAACAACAAAGGGAAGTACGCGAAGAGGCTACAAGAGAGATCTCAAATTATATTTATGTGCAGGTAATGGCTATGTAAACATGTATAAGAATAATTTGAATTTCATAAGCAAAGAAATACTCTCTTGGAAGGATGTGAAAAAGGACATGATGTGGGCAAAGCATTGCATTTCAGAGATGATTTTGGCAGACGTGTCTGGAAGCATGCTATGGAAACAACATGGGGTGGAGAGGTGAGACTCCGTATGTGGAAGTTTGGAGGCGAAATGCAGTCACCCACATGTGCATGGTGCCCTTGCAGAAACAGAGGAGAGGATGTTAGGAAGGAAGAAACACTAACAGAATTCTTTCAGTTGGCATCTAAAATAATACCAAATGGTTGATTTTAGAACGAGGAGTCTTTAAAGAAAAACATGGGAATGGAAAGCTACAGAAGCAGAGGGCAGAAAGGCACCAATGCCAACAGTTGGTAACATGAAAGAAATATTTTGAATAAAGTAGGTAATTTATTTACATTGTAGAAAATTTGAAAATTAAACGTGAGAAAAATATTAACTTTTTATTCTTCAACCCAATATTATTAATTTTTGGCATGTAATTCACACACATCCATATAGTTTTTATATAATGTACATACATTTTTATTATATAAGTTTTAATTAGCTATATTTTGAGTATTTGCATAACATTAAATATTCTGTAATAGGATTTCTCATAAATTATTCTGTTAACCCTTGTTCCATAAAATCCTAATAGATTATCTATAAAAATAGGGTCAAGTTAAATTTTAAGCATTCCATAGGATATCTCTTGTATCCTTCTACGTTGTGAAACACACTGGTTGTTAAATTATTTACATATCTGAGGATTAATGACAGCTAATTTTATTTAATTTAATAGATTTTTGCACATTTATTTTCCATAAAATATATTCCAAGATTGCGTGTTTCTTAATACAAGTTTGATAAATATTGTTATATTTAAATATTGATATTTTATTCTATTCTGTAGATAGAATATATTTAATCAATCCACTATTTTGGGAGTTTAAGGTTGTTGAATTGTTTTATTTACAAAGAGTCAAGATGGGATTATCCTTGTATTTATACTTTTTGGCACTTATTTGATTATTTTCTTTGGAGCTTTTCTATCAGTGTATACCATTAGCAACAAGTTTTAAAGGTGTATTGTTATATCATTCTTTGGAGAATTTATACCACTTTATTTTCTTTTCAGCTTTTTTTGCATATCTTCAAGTTTTTTTAATATATATTTTTATTGACTTCAGAGAGGAAGGGAGAGGGAGAGGGAGAGGGAGAGAGAGAGAGAGAGAGAGAGAGAGAGAGAGAGAGAGAGAGAGAGAAACATCAACAATGAGAGATTCATTGATTGGCTGCCTCCTGCATGCCCACACTGGGGATGGAGCCCACCACCCGGGCATGTGCCCTGACCTGGAAACAAACTGTGACCTCCTGGTTCATAGGTTGGTTCTCAACCACTGAGCCACGCCAGCCAGGCCATATCTGCAAATTTGATAGTCAGTTTCAAATTCATTTTGAAAAACAAAGCATTTATCGAAGGTGTATTTATGGGAAAGGTACAGCTGCTTTGATTTGAAAATTGGTGCTTTAACATTAAATTTTTAGATTATTTTTTTGTCTTAATAAATGAAAGTTTGGGAAAGTATCTGCACATTTGGAATTAGAGCTGGAATAGGTTTCCCCAAAGTTACATAGTGAGTAACAGCACTGGCTCTGGGACACAGGTCTCCTTAGTCCCTGTCCTGTTCTCCAAACCACTAAACCACACTCCCTCAAGAAAGAATTTCCCTGTCCTGCACTCAAACCCTGCCAATAACAGGGAAAGTGCAAAAAATTAATCATCACACCAGTACAGACAAGAAATCTGGGTTTATTTCCAGCTCTGCCAGTCCCACCTGTGTGAACGTGAGCACTTAGCTTATCGAGAATTCAGCTTCCTTTTGTGTAAAATGGAGTGGGTCCCTTACAGTACAGTCTATAATAGTGAATGTAAGAATATTATACCTCCCTAGATATAAATTTATATAGATTATGTATGACATCACTTCTGCTTTCAAATAATAGCCTTCCTTTCTTCTTTCCCCCCCGTTAATTCCTACCTGACGATATTTTTTCCCATTTATTTTAATTTTTTTAGAGAGAGTGGAAGGGAGGTAGGGGGAGAGAGAGAGAGAGAGAGAGACATTGATGTAAGAAAGACACATCGATGGGTTGCCTCCCACACGTGTCCCAACTGGGGCTGGGGATCAAACCTGCAACCCAGGTACAACCCTGCGACCTATGGACCAACTCTCTAACCACTGACCCACACCAGCTAGGGCTAGCCTTCCTTTCTTTTTAAAATTTTGTATATACTTTCTCATTCTATTTACTGTAAATAATGTTTAACCCTTCGTTGCAGACTATTATTAATTGGCATTTTTACAATTTAAATTTACTCCTTTAATTTTTTTAATGTTTTTTCTTTATTGATTAAGGTATTACATATGTGTCCTTATACTCCCATTGCCCCCCACTACCACCCCCGGCTCCTGCCCTCACTCCCCTGGTGTCCATTGGTTAGGCTTATATGCATGCATACAAGTCCTTTGGTTGATCTCTCCCTCTTACCCCCGCCCTCCCCTACCTTCCCTCTGAGGTTTGACGGTCTGATCGATGCTCCTCTGTCTCTGGATCTGTTTTTGTTCATCAATTTATGTTGTTCATTATTTTCCACAAATGAGTGAGATCATGTGATATTTATCTTTCTCTGACTGGCTTATTTCGCTTAGCATAATGCTCTCCAGTTCCATCCATGCTGTTGCAAATGGTAAGAATTCCTTCTTTTTTACCGCAGCATAGTATTCCATTGTATATGCCACTGTTTTTTAATCCACTCATCTGCTGATGGGCACTTAGGCTGTTTCCAAATCTTAGCTATGGTAAATTGTGCTGCTAAGAACATAGGGGTGCATGTATCCTATATGATTGGTGTTTCTAGTTTCTTGGGATATATTCCTAGAAGTGGGATCACTGGGTCAAATGAGAGTTCCATTTTTAGTTTTTTGAGGAAACTCCATACTGTCTTCCATAGTGGCTGCACCAGTCTGCATTCCCACCAGCAGTGCACGAGGGTTCTTTTTTCTCCACATCTTTGCCAGCACTCGTCATTTGTTGATTTGTTGATGATAGCCATTCTGACAGGTGTGAGATGGTACCTCATTCTTGTTTTGATTTGCATCTCTCAGATGATTAGTGGCTTTGAGCATGTTTTCATATGTCTCTTGGCCTTCCTTATGTCGAAAAGTATCTATTCAGGTCTGTTGCCCATTTTTTGATTGGGCTGTTTATCTTCCTTTTGTTAAGTTGTATGAGTACTCTGTAAATGTTGGAGATTAAACCCTTATTGGTGATAACATTGGCAAATATGTTCTCCCTTGCAGTGGGCTTTCTTGTAGTTTTGTTGATGGTTTCTTTTGCTGTACAGAAGCTTTTTATTTTGATGTAGTCCCATTTGTTTATTTTCTCTTTAGTTTCCATTGCCCTAGGACAGTGATGGCGAACCTATGACACGCGTGTCAGAGGTGACACGGGAACTCATTTTTTTTTGGTTGATTTTTCTTTGTTAAATGGCATTTAAATATATAAAATAAATATCAAAAATATGTCTTTGTTTTACTATGGTTGCAAAGATCAAAAAATTTCTATATGTGACACGGCACCAGAGTTAATTTAGGGTTTTTCAAAATGCTGACACGCCGAGCTCAAAAGGTTCGCCATCACTGCCCTAGGAGCTGTATCGGTGAAGATATTGCTTTGGCATATGTCTGAGATTTTACTGCCTGTGGATTCCTCTAATATTTTTATGGTTTCCCATCTTATGTTTAAGTCTTTTATCCATTTTGAGTTTATTTTTATGTATGGTGTAAGTTGGTGGTCTAGTTTCATTTTTTATTTGCATGTATCTGTCCAATTTTCCCAAAACCATTTATTGAAGAGACTGTCTTGACTCCATTGTATGGTCTTGCCTCCTTTGACAAATATTAATTGAGCATATTGGTTCGGACTGATTTCTGGGTTCTCTATTCTATTCCATTGGTCTATATGTCTGTTCTTGTGCCAGTACCAGGCAGTTTTGAGAACAGTGACTTTGTAATACAGCTTGATTCTGATATTGTGATCCCTCCTACTTTGTTCTTCTTTCTCAGGATTGCTGCAGCTATTTGGTGTCTTTTTTTAAATTCCAGATGAATTTTTGGAGAATTTGTTATAGGTCTGTGAAATATGCCATTGGTATTTTAATAGGGAGTGCATTGAATCTATAGATTGCTTTGGGTAGTATGGACATTTTAATGATGTTGATTCTACCAAACCATGAACAAGGTATGTTCTTCCATCTGTTTATGTCTTCCTCTATCTCTTTTTTCAATGTCCTGTAGTTTTCCTAGTACAGGTCTTTTACCTCCTTAGTTAAGTTTATTCCTAGGTATCTTAATTTTTTTGGTACAATGGTAAATGGGATTGTTTTTTTAATCTCTCTTTCTGTAAGTTCACTATTGGTGTATAAAAATGCCATATATTTCTTGGCGTTAATTTTGTATCCTGCTACATTGCCGAATACGTTTATTAAGTCTAATAATTTTTTGATGATGGAGTCTTTAGGGTTTTCTATGTACAGTATCATATCATCTGTGAATAATGACAGTTTTATGTCTTCTTTTCCAATCGGATGCCTTTTATTTCTTCTTCTTGTCTAATTGCTATGGCTAGCACTTCCAGTACTATGTCGAACAAAATCAAGAATGGAAAAAAAATCTTTGAAAGAATGTAATTATTAGTGGGAAATGAACTAGGTAGTCCTGGGAAAATATACTTTATATCAGTTTTCCTCATTCATTACTGCACTTGCATAGTGTTCTCTCAAATATAACATAGATGTACCAGAATTTATTCAGTCACTCTATGTATGGACATTTATACTGTTTCCAGTATTTTGTAATAAAAAATAATGTTTCAATGAATATCCTTGAGCATATTATGTGTATTTTAGTGTTATTGAAGATGTATATTTACATAAATTCCTAAAATTTGAATTACTGAATCAATAAGTAAACAGGTATGTATTTTTTAGGGGGGGTGGGGGTGGTTTTGGCCAAATTTTCCTCCAGAAAGTTTGTATAAATTTGTGTTCCCACCAGCGATATATGGGAATCTGTTTTATTCCCAACAATAGACGTATTGTTTTACATTTTAATTTTTTCCCAGTTTGGTAAATGAAAATAGTATCTCACTGATGTTTTAAATTGTTTTACTATATTTATGTGTGATGTTGAATATGCTTTTATATGTTTAAGGATAATATTTTTAACTTTTTTTGAAAATTATTCATTTGTGGGGGTTTTTGCCTATTATGCTTTCAGGCTTTTGTAATTTATCTGTCAATTTTTAGAAATATATTTTTATAGATTAGAGAGGAAGGGAGAGGGAGAGAGTGATAGAAACATCAAGTGACCTCCTGGTTCATAGGTCAACATTCAACCACTGAGCCACACTGGCCGGGCATTTCTCTGTCAATTTTTAAGAATTATTTATATAATAGAATTATTTAGCCCTGTATCTGTGAGATGTGTTGAAAATATTGTATCCCAGTTTGTCAGTTGTATGTTAATTTAATTTCTGGAATTTTGTCATGCCAATTAAGTATTTTATACAGTCAATTATTATTATTTTTCATTTCCTCTGGACTTTTAGTGACAATTAGAAAGCTTTTCCCTATGCCCAAGATAAAAGATGAGCTACCCATATTTTCTTTTGTACTTGTTAAATTTTCACTTTTTATTAATCAGTATCACCTTATTTTTACTAGAGTTTTTTTCTCATTTTAGCTATTAGATTTTAATTATACCATCAATATTTTTTATCTTTTTAGTACATTTGATACTCAGTGGTTTGCTGTTATGAAATATTGTGTGATCTTGTTTGAGATATAAGTGCCAACTATTAAAATGAATAATTTCTCGCTATACAATACCAAAATTTTAAAAATTTAAGAGCAGTTTATGGAGCTACTAGTAAATAGCACAGAGTTTATAAATTCACGATGACTTGAAGGATATGAGCTTTTTAAATTAAAAATGGTAATAAAGGAATCTAGAGAAATATCTGACACCAAATCATTTAAGACCTTATAAGATATCCTACTTAATTTTTACTTATTCCTAGAAGAGGCAATAATATTTATATGCTTTTAATTACTTAAGTGACAAGTTCATTATTTTTAAGAGACAGTGACCTAATGTGAATAATAGATTAGAGAATGTATAACGTTTAAGGAAAGGAATCAAATTTAGATATGAGATATGGTAGTGATTTGTTCAAAGGAACTAGTATTTTTGAGAGAAGTGGATAGATTTAAGATATATTTGGACGATAAACTCAATCAGATTTCACAGTGGAAGAATTTTGGTGTGAGTGAGATAGAGTAGTCTAGGATAAAGCTCAAAGTTCTTGTTTCGGTTGACTGCATGCATAGTTATAATAATCACTAGATGTCCAAAAACAAAGAAGAAAGGTAAGGGAGGGACTGAAAAGGCTGGGAAGAGATGGTAGGTTGAGTTTTTTAAATGTTGAGTTTTAGATGCCTATGGGACCTGAAAGTGAAGGATCGGTAAGAAGTTGGATAAATGGATCTGATTCCTAAGAGACTTTTCTTGGCCAAGGTCAATGATTTAAATCTTTAACACAGACGAGTTTTCTTCAGTAACTTGTGAAAGTACTGTAATCATCATTACTAAAAGTGACATTGTAAGAGGGAAAATGGACAAATAGTGAAAGAAAAGTTTCTTTCTCTATAATATTATATATACAGATGCATTTCAATGAACCTATTCATTTCAACAGAAACTCCAGGGATGTTGGGCTTGGAAAGAAAGCTTCAAACAGTTTGTGGGTAGGTGTAGCTTGAGGCCAGATTTTCTGGTCAACCAACTATGACAATTATAGATGCGAAGGTCTCCTTTACTGATGATTTTTCTACAGCAAGGCCAATAGGCCACAGGGTTTTCCCTAATAGAAAACAATTCTTAACATGCCTTTCCCTGAAACCTTACGAAGCAACAATGGGGAGAGAGAAGGGAACAAATGCATCCAAATTCACACAAGACAAATGTTGATGCTAACTCAGGGGTCTGGCAACAGAGAGCTTCTGATCTATAAACCACAGCATGTTTTGAAATCCCCTATCTACTGAACTTTCGCGAACTTTGAAAACACGATGCAGTCATGTGTTTGAGAGAGTTAATGAAGGAAGTCAAGAGCAATAAAAGATCACAAGACAAGGAGGTCAGTCTAGCCAAAGAAAATGGCGATAAATTGTAACCAGGTGTTTTTATTTCCTGATGCCTCAAGTGCTGCACACTCAGCTTTCTCTGCTAGAAAGGGCGGCTTGTGAAATTCCATACTGCATTTGTCAGCTTCAATAGTTCCTTGCAAAATCTCAGAAGTATTTGCTTAATCTCACTGGCCTAGGAGGCAGATGAGATAAACCATTTTGAAATTACATACATGAAAATCTAACGTTCAGTGTGATTTAGGAAACTCATCGGAATACCTTGTTGGTGTCCTGATGTCTGTTTGCTATAACCATTGAGGACTAAGTAGGTCTAATGGTGTCATTTCTCAAGTGCACGGGCCAAAAGCCAACTTGTGAAGCATCCCATCCTTATATGCTGACTTTGGCAACACAAATACTACAATTTCCTGTGAATGTATCTCACACATTATTTATGCTCTCTCTGAGTTTCTTCACAAGGCCAACCTTTCTTTAATTGCACGCTGGACTATTTGTGGTAATGTTTTTGTATTGGTCTTTGTTTTAGGCCATATTATTTCTCTAGGTGACACAGACAGAAAAACATCCAAAGAACTCTCCAATCTAAGGGAAGAGGATAAGGCAAAGCCTGAGATATAGGGCAGAGGAACCACCTGTGAAGGGGCAGACACAGCATGTGAATGTTTTCTAGTATTGGGCCTAGAAACAGAGTGATGGAATGAGGCAAGCAACAGGTTCTTGTCACCCGAAGGGATACAAGGCAGGATTCCTACCTCCCATCCCAAGTTTGAGGAAAGGGATAAAAATGATAGAAAAATCAACTGTGCTCCAAATATCAGTGCAGAAGAAGGAAAATATTTTTCTTATTCTGCAGTGCTAGGAGGTGTATCTTTCCATGTTATCATTTTTGTGGAGATGGTCATGAAAATGTGGCTCCCAAGGTTACTTTCTTCCAGGTGTTTCAGTCTTTGGACATGGGGCTTTAGGGAATGGGTCACCCAGAACATTGAATATTTTCATATCTGAAGGCAGGATATTTAATAGGAATGTGACAGGAATACAAGGAAGGTCCATCTGTTTGATGAGCTGTATCTCAAGAATAAAAACTAATAGGCAGAGTTGAGTAAGAGCCTCAAGTTTCAATTTTAGAAAGGAAAATTAATTATTTTCCAGCAACCATGAAGTAGGAAATTTATAATTTTGGCAACTTATGTCTATTTAATTTTGTGGTAGCTTGTTTTTTTTTCTTTTAGTGATTAGCTATAAAATCCACTGGCTTGTTTATTTTCAGTGGCAACAAAGAAAATAATAAACAAGGGCAACAGCATCCTCATTTCACTTCAAGTTTGGGGAAAGAGAAATTCCCAAAACATAGATTGATTGGTTGCAACCACTAATGTAGAAATAAAGAATAACTAGTCCATTTGAAAAGTGGAGGAAGACAAAAAGGGAGATGGAGGTTGTGGTGTTATTGAAGATGGGCGCTGGAGCAGGGTATGCAGAAGGCCTCTGAGCATCTGTGGTAACAACTCATCATGTTATTTTCAAACAACATCAGTATCTTATAGACATTAGGAAGAAAAGAAAATTATGTTTGTTTTTCTTGATGAGGATACTAGAAAGAACAAGCTAAGTGCAAGTGAGAACAACTTTTAAAATACACCATTGTTTATTATTTAGATAAGGATTATTTTCAACAATCACTATAATTTGTCACAGGTCAGGTGAAATGTGCAGTTAAACCTCTCACTACTTTTGTTTTTAAGCTGCACTGCGTGGCAAAATAGGATATATTGGTACTAAACTACATCTCATTAACTTCTTTGCTTCAGCTATTGACATGACAAGTTGTTTTTATCTTGAAACTGTGCTAAAATATACTTGGCTTTGCAAGGTCTCTAAAATGGCTCACTGTTTTCTTGCCAGAAAACAAGAAACTAGCAATTTTTAAAATGGGTAATAATTTATGCTGTAATGACCTACACCTACCTCATTTGGGATAATATAATGCTGTTTCATTTAAATGTTTTAATGTATTCAAACAATTTATTACTAGTAAGAACTGCTCAGTTGACATTCAGAAAACTGAACTCCTTTGTCTGTGGGTACATAGCTGGTACAGCAGGGGCAGGACTTGGTGGTGTTAAATGCTCTCCTTGATTGCACAGCACATTTACCTTGTATTTGATGGAATGGAAACCTCCAGCTTCAGGACTGGATACTATTTGTCTCAAGTTTCACTATATGGGTTATAGTGCGTTAAAACAATGCTGATTTCATTCTAGTTACTATAATGTTTGTATTGATTTTGGGGGAAGCTAGTAATAGAAAACAGTTAGATAACATACTTGCTCAATGCACATAATTCAGTCTAAATAACATGGGTTAAAGGCATAAGCCAAGTAAAAATAAAAATTTAAATGAAAAAAAACTTCCAGGTAGGAGAAGACAATGATGACTGTCTAAGTTTGCATCTTTCAATACATCCTCCTCAAACAATTAAAAACTATAACAAGAAAAGCAATGACACAACCATGATAACAGCAAAACAACTATACCAAAAAAATGTCTTAAGCATGACTTGAAGACAAAGAAAGAATGACCAAACTTCAAAATAACAGTAAATTAAAAAAGAAATCTAATCCCAGGAAATAATCTTCACATGTTAGCACTACTTCCAGTCTTTGCAATGAACAAGGATAGGCCAAGAAAAGCTGCAGGGAAAAGAGAAGAGAGGGGAATTTGAAGGACAGTTGGGTAATAAATGGGAAAATTTAGGATCTTACCAGACAAAGAGAACCAGATATCAGAGACAGATGACCTATAGCTCAACCACAAAAATAGAAATAACAAGACCCACTAAAGGTCTGGATTTGTGTGTGTTTTTGGATATACTGACCAACAAGATGCCATTGAACTGGACATTCTGTAAAGAACCTATAGTGCACAACAATGAACAAAAGAAAACTCAATAAATCTATACAGAATTATTATAAAAATCAGAAAAATGGAATTCAATAAACTTTGATAAAACTCTCTATATCTCAAAAAATAATAAAGAAAAAACATATAACAACAATAAAAAACCTGTAAGAGAACACTTTAGACTAAGTTACAAATACTCCAACAAGCATTTAGGGATTGAAAAAACACACCTTGAATTAGAAATTTAAAAATTAAGAGCAGAAAAAGAGAAAAAGAAATGAAGATTGATTAAGTTCATTAAAGAAATGGAAGAGATTGAAAAATTACCTCAGAAATTAAAGCAAATACATGATGCCCAGGAGAGAATAAAATGAAAAATCTAATACTAATTTAGGAAAGGCAAGAGAACAACCAAGAATAAAAACGTTAAAGTGAAAAGAGCCAATAAGAACCTGGTAGAAATAGAACACAGGCGAAGAAGACGTAATCTGTATATATAAAAGCCCAGCGACCAGAACAGAACAACCAGAACGACCGGAATGACCGGTGGCTATGACACACACTGTAGCAGCCAACCAGCCTGATCTGGCCCTGATGGGCCCTCTGCCCCAACCGGCCCAGCCAACCTCCTGCAGCCCCTCCCCGACACTGGCCCAGCCCAATGGGCCCCCATTGGGGCAGGCTGGCTGGACCTCACCCATGCATGAATTCATGCACCAGGCCTCTAATATATGTATAATTGGAGTCACTCAAGACTACCAGTAAAATAGCACATTGACACTAAATTAATATTTATAATTGTGATGGAAGGAAAATTTCTAAAAATACCCTGAATCTATATATTTAAAAGGCTCACTGAGAAAATGGGAAAATTATCTGGAATCATCAACCTGAGAAATATGCTAGTAAAACTATTGACAATAAAGAATAATAATGATCAAGGATTGAACAAATTAGATCAATTAAATTTCAAGAAAAATAGATATTTTGGAAGCAGAATTTTTGAAATCATGATACAAAGCCTTTCTCTTCAGAGAACTTTCTGAGAGTTCTTCAGTTTGTTTTGGAAAGTTTCCAGGAGTATTTGGGAGATAAGTTAACCTTACTGACCAATGAATGTGAATTATGATATTAACTAAATTGGCTAAAATTTTTTGATGAAGTAGACCAATAGAAGTGTACTTGATGACAATATTGGGAAGCTTAAGTTCAGAAACTTTAAAACTCTAATAATGAAAGTTATGGTCCAAAGGATATAAAATTGCTATAAGAAAAGTTTGGCTTGCTCTGTTTCCTGTGTTTCTCCCCAGTCCTCTGACCAGCCCATGTCTCCTGACATTCAGTAACTGCCCCTGAGCTTAATCTTCACTGGGTCAGTTCTCAAACATTCCTCTATTATTTCATACCCCGGGACCATGTAGCTGAGGATCCAGACCAGGGTCACTATGATGAATTGGAAATAGTTTCTAATGTTGCAAAAGAGAATTATGGAGTTGACTTATCTTCCTTTCAAGTTACTTAGGTAATTGAAAAATGACTTCTTTAATAGATACAGAGGCAGAGTTGCCTCGAACAGACTGTCAAACTACAGCAGGAAGGCCGGGGAGGGTGGGGGGGCAGGGGGGGTGGTAAGAGATCAACCAAAGGACTTGTATGCATGCATATAAGCATAACCAATGGACATAAGACACTGGGGGGTAGGGGAGGCCAGGGGATTGTCAAGGGCGGGGGAAAAAAAGGAGAAATATGTAATACTCTTTGTAATAATTTAAGCAATAAAAAATATATTAAAATATTAAAAAAAATAAAAATAAAAAAATAAATTGATTGTTTGAAAAAAAAAAGAAAAATGACTTCTTAATTCAATTATCTTTTTTTTTTTAGTAATTATTATCTGAACCAAAGAAGCATCTCTAATTCAGAGAATTGCAGGTTAGGAGCTGGGGAGGACTTTGCTTTAGCAGTTGAAAGAAAATTGTTTCACCAAGATGTGGAGGATTATTTTTGGAACATCTCAAATCACTCTCATCTGGAAAGTGTAATTTTATCACTTGAGAGTGAAGTGTCAATGGGAGAAATAGATATATAAATCCTCATCTGGTATAAGTATTTTGTATTTTGAATAGTCTTCAAGGATCTCTATCTTTTAGCATTTCTTATTCTTGTAAATTAGAGTTCTTTTAAAAAGAACTTCTTCCCAAATCCCAAGTACATTTGTTGTAAAAGAAAACATGTGGACTGTATTGTTTATATATTTACATAATGAAATAAATATATAACTTGAATTTATATATTTATTTAAAACATTTCAACAGACATCCATAAAATGCTAATTTAAATTAATTATTGCTGAAAATAATTATTGATTAAATTTTTAAATATTATTTATTTAGCTGATGCAAATCTATTTCTTAAAACATTGAAACTTAGAAATTTGATGCTATAAAATATAGATCTGGTGTCTATAAAGGCTTGGAAGACACATAGGACCACTAAATGGAGGAGCTTTCAAAAGAGCGCTGACTATTTCTAAGTTATTTCCAATTTGTAAAAATTGTGTTTTGAATGAAATGCATTTTCTCATTTTGCACCCAGTTCAAATTGACAATATCAGAAAATATAGCATTTTAAGTGCTACACTCTAAACTGACCAATTTGTTCTTATCTTTGTTATTTGTGTCTCTAACTTTATTCATAATCTAAAGTTATTATGGAGCCCACATTTTGAATGTAATTGCTTTGTTTGAACTTAAAGCATGAGTCAAGAAAAATTATTGAGGAAAGGTTGACATTATCTTTCCTTTTTTCCTCTGATAAGCGTTTTGAATGTATATGTGTGTAAATCTAATAGGAAATTAAATCTGAGATTGTCAGACACACTTATAGTTAGTACAATATTAAAATGGCTTTCCAGGGGGGAAAAAACCAAAAAAAAAATTTCAACAGAAATATAATTTGAAATACTCTGTCATTGCTCCCTTTCTTCCTTCCCTCCTTCCTTCTTGAAAATTTCAGACCAGTGAATACTCAGTAGGGCTGAGTAAGGTATTCCCACAAATAGAGGGAGAAACCCAGTACAGAATGTTGTCATCCAGTCATGTTGGAAAGAACATCTACTCGGGAATGGGAATGGCTATGTTGGAGCTCCCTAGTTTGAGGTATTGAAGCCTCAGGAGTGAGAGGAGCACCTGTGTGAGGTGTGGCTGCAGCAGGCACCCAGCAAAGTGTGTGGGCACTGAGGAGGAACACAGAAAGCATCCACAGTGAGCAGCAGTGGCACTCACATGAGGTGTTTACATTCAGACGAGACTGATCAAATGCAAAAAAAAATCTAGTTGGAACCCGATGTTTTACTAATGTCCAAGGCTCAGGAGACCTTGGACATTTGGGTCCTCTGTACCTGCAAGGTCACCCGGAGTCCCCCACATTGAAATGGTACCCACAGGTTGCCTGTTGAAGACAAGAATACCACGTGTGTGAAGGGGGAAATAAGAATGGGCCTTGTCGATAGTGCACACTGCCGATAGTACGCAGTGTGAAGGGCAAGGTGTCACTTTGGTAAAGTTGCCACCAAAATGCTCAAAATGTGAATCTAACCACAAGAACACATCAGATAAATCCAAATTCTAGAAAATAACTGACCTAGAGTCTTCTCAGGTCAAAATCATGAAAGTCAAGAAAAAGTTGAGAATTGTTTCAGATTGAATGAAGAAGGCTAAAAGAGACATGGCAACTCAATGGAAACGTGATCCCAGGCAGTAGAATTCCAGGGCATTATTGGCAAAATTGACAGGGCTCTGTAGATTAGAGGTAATAATGGATCAGTGTCAATATAAGGAGTGGTCTTTGTGATGGTGATAAATAGGGCTGTTGAGCATAACCCTTTTTCTTGTGCTTTTGCCTCTTTCCTCCAATCAGTTCTTCCCTCTGAATTCTGGTTCTTCATCCTCTCTTCTACTAACTTTCCAGTTGGGTCAGAGAGACATATGAGTCCTATAGTTCTTTAGTGCCAATATTTTCCTGCCATATAGACAATTTAACCATAATCACTTGCAGTAATGTGAATGGGGACATCTTCCCTCAACCCATTTTTAGGCAAATTTCTTCAGGGTCTGGCAAGGACTTCTTTATATTGGAAAGAAGTTAAGACAATCTATATATCACTTATTTACAAAGTATACAAGGACCACACAAAAGGGATTGAGAACTGTATGGATGCCCTATACCAGTGGTCGGCAAACTCATTAGTCAACAGAGCCAAATATCAACAGTACAACGATTGAAATTTCTTTTGAGAGACAAATTTGTTAAACTTAAACTATATAGGTAGGTACATTGTTATTAACTTAATTAGGGTACTCTTAAGCTGGCCTTTGCTAAAAACGTCCTCAATCTGATTGAGGTACATTTGCTGAGGTCAACCCCTTCCAACTCTCCCATCCATACTCGTCTTGTATACTTGTTTCAGATAGACGAGTGTGGATGGAAGAGTTGGAAGGGGTTGACCCCAGCGAACGAGGCCCGCCTGCACCACGTCTCCCGTTGCCCAACCGACCAACACCCCCCACTTCTTCTAACGCCACTTCAAAATAGACTCGCCCAGGCCGAAAACCGACTTCTGCACATGGGCCACGAAGTTTCAGTCGCACTGTACATGCGCGCCCACATGTGGTATTTTGTGGAAGAGCCACAATCAAGGGGCCAAAGAGCCGCATGTGCTGCCATTTGCCGACCACTGCCCTATACTATTGGTCCTCTCAGTGGTTTAAATAAGACAATGCTAAAATCCAGATTTGACTGGAGTCTTAAAATTTTAATTTCATTGAGATCTGGTTATGTAAGTTACTTGCCCATTGTGTGGGAACTAAAAGTTTTCACATAATACTGATGAGGACTCTCCTCCTCTCTTGAAGACAGCTGCCTCCTTGCTGTGCCCTCACATAGTTGTCCCTATGTGCTCATTCATCCCTGGTGTTTCTCCCTCTTCTTATAAGGGCACTAGTTCTAATAGATTACAACCTTACTCTTATGGTATCACTGTAATTTTTATTACATCCTTATAGGCCCTATCTCCAAATATAGTCACATTGGGGGTTATGGCTTCAAGATACGAATTTTGAGGAGCAAAATTCATCACACAAATCATCATTTACAATCAACTTGATAATAGGGACACTAACTTTGAATCCTAATTTAGCAAAATGTTATCCCCTCAAGAAAAAATTGCATTTTTTCATTAATAGACTTCTATTACAAAAAAAGAAGCTGTACTCAATTATTATTTTTATATTTTGAATTTTGTCAATACAATTATTGTGGAATTTGTTTTCTCTTGTTATTAAAGTACCTACATTACATTATTGGTCTTGCCTCTTGGCCTGCAAAGCCTAAAATACTTATGACCTGTCCCTTGACAGAAAAAGTTGTCCACCCTGGGGTAGCCCAAGCAGGGTTGGCTGATTCATTTCTAGTCTTCAAGCCTTTGTCTAAATTACTGACACCTGCCCGGGAGAACACTTGCTGCTTCAGACCTCTTAAGTTTTTGCTAGAATTTACTATTGTGCTTTAGCTCTCTCCCCACAGATCCATCTCTCCCATTAGCTTATTTTGTAGACTCTCCCGAACTGGTTTGACAGGCATGGCATCAGCTCAGTACTGTTTTAAATGTTTTAGGATTAAAGAGGTGATACTTAAAAAAAATCCACAGGCTCAATTTATCAAGGGAATTTTCTCACAGTTAGCTCAAGGGGCCCCCAGATCCTTCAGTACCAGGAATGTTTAATCCAGATCTGGGTGCCAGGCGCACACGGGGAGGCCTGGAGCAGGAGCAAGCTGTTCTTTTTTACTGCATTCACCTGAATTTTTATAGACCTTGTAGATTAACCAATTGCGGTGGCAATGTATGCAAATTCCATATTCTGGTTATTTGTTTGCTCTGAAAAATATTTGGAAACATATCCAGAAAATCTTGCTCCTGAAGGGACCCTGAATCCATGTGTAGTGTACCTTTGCCTTATCAAATATACTTGAACAATAATAATAACAAAACAATAACTGAAATTTAGTGAACATTTACTATGTGATAGCACTTCTTAACAATATATTTAAGATGTAGATATTAACATTAACCTTACTGTATCAATGAGAAAAATGTCTTACAAGATATATATATATATACATACACATATATATATCTCCCACTTGGGAGAATTGTGTCTCAAGCCCTGGGCTGTTTGATATTAAATCTGTATTTCAACCACTCTATTTGATTGCCTCCATGTACACTTTCATACAAAAACTATTCTAAGCAAAAAATAGAAAAGCAGTCGTGTTTTCCCTCTATGTAGTAATAAAACTATGCTTTGGTTACTCAGTACAAATTAAAATCACTGTATGCAATGTCTGAACTCCCCCAATGGTGAGTATCAAGCATTGTCCCTCCTGAGATCTAGCAAAGGGATTGTTCTTCCCGTGTTATGTCTATTCAACCAGGTTTCCATATCCTGGAGGAAGCAAAACCGCCTTTATACCTGATCCACACGGTCATGTATCACCCACAGCAGATGGACTCGGGTGTCATTCAGACACTCACCAGCCATGTGCGAGAATAATACTGAGTGTAGTTTATGGAGAGCTTTCTCTCAGAGATTCATGTCTCTTCTTTAAATGTGACCCCCATTGGCCTTTCTGGTATATTCCTGGATATCATGGTGGGAAGGTGCACTTACTTTTTGATCAGCAGGTATCCCACACCGTAACGGAATATGGATGTAAAATAATATATGAGGGAAGTGATTTGCCTCACCCCTCATCAGCAGTGTGACTAATTCACGCCCATCCAACGCAGCCTGTTACATAAGCATGAAGGACGATATTTTAATGTGTGCCTAAACTATCATTATGGGCCTACAAACGAAATAACAGACAGTAGTAATTAGTATCTCAGATTAAGTGTTATTATGCATTTTAATTGGGAGTATAGAAGTATTTTTAATTGTTGTGTCTCCCATGCTTAGAAACAAGCATTTCAGATTGGCAGGATGAACTCATGCATTTATGTTGTTCTCTCCCAGACTGTCAATGGGATGATAATAAAGTTATTTTTAAGGCATTAACTGAAAGAGAGAGAGAGAGAGAGAGAGAGAGAGAGAGAGAGAAGAAACAAACCAATTATTAATACCAAAGCAAACAAAATGAAGCACAGAAAAGGAAAATTATCATAATGTTATTTATGACTTATCAATGTAATACATTTTATGGTGATAACATAAGCAAAATTTTGAAGCAACTCTTGTGAGGAGATTGAAGAAGACAGGTAGCACTGTTTAGAGAGCAGAGAAATATTTTTACCATTTTCCTTGTGTGGGTTTCTTACAGCGGAAAGCTGGAAAGCTTGAAGGGAAAGTTCAGTGTGAAACATATTTATTTATATGCACATGTAATAGCCATAAGGGACATTTAAAAATTTGACAGTCTTGCCAAAAGGAATAACCATTGTTAGTTTATGAAATATTTTACTTTCTTACACTATGTTCATTGTCCTATTCTTTACATATTAGACTTCCCATAATGATATCCAGAATAGGATCAAATTTGCCCTAGGAAAGCAAGCTGACTTATAATGTGAGGAAAGCTTCCTTAATTATCAAACATTACACTTGGATTCTTTTGCAGACAATTAGCTTTGGGTAACAAACTATTTAAGAATATATTCGTGCCTATATTTTCAGTCAGGCTAGAAGGTTTCATATTATCTTTAAAATTTCACTTAGGATAAGCATTGAAGAACCTGTTTTCAACCAGATTGTCTGTTTTGGCCCTCTTAGTATTAAATGACATGTCTACCTATGGGATGCAGCCTGGCACAGGTATTTAAATATAGCCCAAGTGAGTTAAAAAAAATCTGGTGGATTTTGTGTGTCAAACCTTTTAGATAAAACTGATGAATGCATTGGTTCAAAAAGCTGTGTCAAATAAGAAAGAATATTTTGAAAGTAAGTACTTCTCAATGGGCAATGACAATTTTAAGGTCTTAAGAAAACTCAAGAATGGAAAACATCAGAAATGCAGTAGGTGGACTATAGATAGAAGAGTAAAAACAGCCAAAACACTGCTATAAAAGATTAGCCAAATTTTGCCTCACGAAACACAGTCACTGAAGAAGTAAACTCATACCCGCAGCCCAATCCAGGAAACTCTTAGGGCATGCTTAGACAGGCTAGGGCACACTTTGGAAATGTGAACAACTTTAATGTTGCATTCATACAGGATTTCTCTAAGAGATTCAGAAGTTTCTGGTTTAAATTTATAGTACCGGTGGGAAAAGTACTCCTTGCTAATTAATTATTGTGATTTTGGATTAAATTCTGGACATCTCTCAAGTGTGTAAATTGTTGTGAGGAGATAAAGAGAACAGGAGTAAATGAGAGAATGAGAGTAAGAAAGGGAAGGAAGGAGGGAGGAAGCAGTGAAAGAAAGGAAGGGAAGAAGAAGAAAAGAGGATGATGATGATGGTGGTGATGATGATGATGATGATGATGATGATGAAACTGCAGATGAGCCTAAAGAACCAGGGACATCTGACAATCTCAGACCTTTCCCAAGAACCCATGTTGTGTCCTTGTCTGACAAAAGGTATTTCAATGCAATTATATAATGGAGATGTAGCTTGGTGTCTGGGGCCACATTCCAGGGAAGATGAGCATAGTCTTCTAATCCCAGACTATTATTTATAATTCAGAGACAGAGGCCAAGGCAAAATTCCATAAAGATAAACCCTAAAGGATTAGGCAGGCCTATTGCTAAGAAAGAAGGTGAATACTGGGCTCAGGTTTTAAAATTATCCTATATAAAATAAAAGGCTAATATGCAAATCGACCAAACGGTGGAATGACCAGTCACTATGACTTGCACTGACCACCAGGGGGCAGATGCTTAACACAGGAGCTGCTCCCTGGTGGTCAGTGTGCTCCCACAGAGGAGCGCTGCTCAGTCAGAAGCCAGGCTCACGGCTGGCGAGTGCCTCTCCCATTTCAGCAGCAGCGTTAAGGACCCCTCGGGGGATGTCCACCTAAGCCAGCAGGTGGACATTCCCCGAGAGGTCCCAGACTAGGAGAGGGTGAAGGCTGGGCTGAGGGACCCCCACTGCCCAGTGCATGAATGCTGTGCACCGAGCCTCTAGTAATCTGATACTATTCCTAGTGTTGGTTACCAATGTATTCCCTCCAAATAAAAATCACAGATGTGTAGTTATCTTAAAGGACTCATGTGTTTTTATTGAGCCTGATATCAAAAAGGAGGGGGGAAGACCATGTTTTGCTTACACCTAGAAGCAATTTTTTTTAAAAAATTGAATTTATTGGGGTAACATTGGTTAATAAAGTGTATAGGTTTCAGGTGTACAATTCTGTAATACATCAGCTGTATACTATATTGTGTTCATCACCCCAAGTCAAGTCTACCTTCATCACCATTTATTCCCCTGATACCCTCCACACCTCTTTCTTCCCTCTCACTACCCTGCAACCCACAAAACAGGAAGTGTGCTGCTCATTTTATGCAAGTCACATAAGCAGAGACATATGCAAGTCAAGTCACAGTTGCAGAGACAGCTTGAGGAGGTAACCTCCTGTAATGGGCTGGATCTGTGGCCAGCAGTGATGGACCAGGAAGGTACTCCAACCACATGGAATTAGTACTTATTAGCCCTGTCCCCTGGGATGCGGGGTCTTGGATTGCTAACTACTGATATTGGTTCCCCTTCTTTCTTTTCCTGAAATGGAAAGTTATTTTTTCTTTTTTTATCTTCAACATCATTTTATTTCAGGCACTTCAAGTGTGTTAAGAGTGATTACAGTTGCCTTTAATCACACAGGTTTGTAGAGTCACAGCCAAGTGCAATATTTGAAATGAATGAAAATCATTAAGTAATCTCAACCTTGGAGCTAAAGGGCACAGCTAGGTGCAAATTTCAGTTGCCAGACTTTTTCTGTATTAATAAAACCAGCATTTGGTATACGGCAGCAATCTTCCCAGCTAGAAAACCATTTCAGGCTTTCTTTGTAGACCTCATCACCCAGTTGTTATAGTTTGGGGCAAAACAATATGTAATCTGAAATTTGATAGCTATTTTCACAAAAAATGTGCTTTTCTTATATAGGTTTCCTCCTTCCACTTTTTCCTAATAGCATTGTGGCTGTGAGGCTACAGTTGTAGAAGCCATTTTACAGATTCAAGAGATTCAATTTACAAACACATTAGAATGAAAGCCACGCGTTACAGATGGTAGAGACATACAGAGGATCCTAGGACATGGATGGCATCATGGGGACAATATATTAGCACTGAATTGTCTAACTCTGGAGTCGTCATTGGGGGAGAAAAATAACCCACCATTATTAGGATAAACCACTAGCAATGGGCTTTGTTAAAGCAATGACCTCACTGGAATTGTGAAAAGGGCCAGGAGAAGGTAAAGTATAGTGTTTGCGAAAAGGGTCTGTAGTGTGTTCTGGGAGCCAAAGGTTGATTGCAACACGTATTAATTGTTTCCTTTCTCAGTGCCCTCTCTTCTCCTTTGAAAAACACTCCCTCACTTTTGAGACATTACTCTCCTTCCCACCATTAAAAATCCCACTTCAAAATATCTGAAGCCACCATTCCGTAAATAATTTGCTTTCATATTCATGGCGACTAGTGGAGTTGTGAGCCATGGAATAATATGGTTACATTCATAATACCTCCAGCCTCCAGCCTTGTAATGGACACGAGAAGGAGCAATACTTTCAACAATAAAGAATAAAAAAATAAACTATGATAAAATGGGGGGGAAAAGAGTCAGGTTGAGCATTCACACTCCTTCTTGGGAATTTTCAAATTGGAGTTGAGAGAAGGAAGAGTCATTTCCTCCCTCGTCAGAAGTTTGAAGATATGGATTTAGAACTTGTATAATCCCATGAGGAGGGGATATTAAATTTAACCCAGTGAGAGAACCAAAGATGGGAGACATTGAGGATTCTACTGTGAATGAGTCCATGGACCCATTTCTCTTTGCTCTTGTTGTGGCTCCATGAGCCAAAGAATCCTCTATTTGTTGAAGTTAGATCAAATTGGATGTACTGTACTTGCAGTCCAAGGAGTTTGATGCTATAAGGTAGAGGCATCCGGTTTTATTTCTAGCTATTTTAAAATACAGACTAATTTCAAATTTGTGGTATTTATACTTAATAACCTAAGTCTTCATGTGGTTAAATGGCCTCTCATTGACTGATTTGTTACCCTCTGACAGAAATGTGTGAAGTATAATCATTACTTCATTAAAAATTGTCCCATGATTGAAATCATAGCCAACTAGTCAACAGATTTAAATTCATTAGAGAACTCAGACACAGTTATGACTAATAGAACTTACTGTAAAACTATAACTCCTAGTAACTGTGATGACTTTGAAAATTAATATTTTTCCCTCTACCATTTGGATTTCTATTTAACAGTTCAGGGTTTGAATAGCCAGTCTAGTTATATTAAACAAACACAGTTAATTAAGTTCCTTCAAAAAGTTTGTGCCCAAGAACTTTTTTCTTTTAAATAAAGTTAGGAGTAGAGTTCTTTAAAAAAAGACTTCACTTTCTCCTTATTGTTGTTATAAATCAGAGTTTTTAAAATTTCAACAGCAACAAAAACAAGCAAACAAAGACCTTGAAAAGAAAACATCTTTGGATACCCAGTACTGGATAGAATATTTTTGTTTATAATATATACAGAATATTATAACTACCTACTCATTAATATGCACAAATTTTGCTCTAGGACACAATTAAGGTCAACAAAATTCAAAATTTATAACATTTGAATAATAATATTTAGTGTAAAAGATCATATGCTATTTAACAGAAAAACAAAATTAACTACCAAAAATTGATATATGACACTGACTGCTATAGATTCTTTTGTCATGAGTGTATTGCACCTGGGCTGTGATTAACTCAGTTCTCCCACTGTTGACATCTATCTGAACCATAAAAATCTTTATTTATATAGTACACCAAGTCATTTGATTTCATTTGGCTCGGCACAAAATTTCTTTTGCATATGAAACTTATCTCTACATTTTGTCATTAATAACACATAATGCAGTGAATGGTGGCATTTTCATGAGGTTAAAAACTGTTTAAGAAACTAGTTTATTCCATATAAAAGTATACATTGATTAAAATTATACCTGAAAAAATGCTTTTTCCTTATAATTGTAAAAAAAGGTTCAGAAAAATGCAAATGCAGCTTTGGGACAATTATTACCATTTTGATTTTAGAACAATCTAAAATAATTAAGTGTGAAACATTTGGAGAAGGTGATTACTCTGTATCCACATTACAAACACAAATGAATAGCTGAGCCCCAAAATTGTACGGTCATTTAGTATTGGTGAATATGTGGAATACTATTTTTAGATTATTAACAATATGTCAGCAAATAAATTCCATGTCTGGCCATAATGAGGTAATTCAGACTGATATTAGCTGCTACTGTAAGTAAGTGGCAAATTGAAAAAAATACAGAATAAAATTGTTTCAGACAGTGGACGACAATAGCATAGGAACTAGATCTCTGATAGAAGGGCAAAAACAAGTTAGCCCTACAATGGCCCCGAATTTCTGGCTGGGGGAACTCTGCATATTGCAGTACGTGAAGGGAGATCACACAAGATTATGGCAGTTTTACCAATCTTGGGGGGGGGGAAATTACAATAAATCTGGAGGGCTTATACTATCCTATTTCAAGACTTACTATTAAAGCTGCTGCAATCATCTGTGCCATATTGGTGTCAGCATATGTCGGTGGATCATTGAACCCAAACAGTTTAAAAGTAGACCAAAACACAAACATTCAATTAATTTAAAAAGCATGACTTTATTCTTAATGCTTTCAGTGGGTCTAGAACTTTGATTAATATTTATTTTATTTCAGCACTTTAAAGAGGTTGATGCACTTCTTTCCAGCCTTAATGATTTTTGATGGGAAGGTGGCTGGTATTCAGTTTTTTAGTTCCTCTCTGTGTCATTAATGTCATTTTTTCTTTGACTGCTCTCAAGGTTTTATTATGGTGAACCTAGTGATGGTTTTCTTTGATTTTATCCAGTTTGGTTTACCAAGTTTAATGAATATAAATGTATGTCTTCCATTCAATTTTAGAAGTTTTCAGATATTATTTTTTCAATATATTTTTCTGCTTCTTATTTTTATTTATTTTCTTAAACAACATTGCACTTCTAATTGGGTTTTGGAAATTTTCCCACAGATCTCTGAGTATATGCTGATTTATTGTGTTCAATCTCTGTTCTCCCAGTTGTGTAATTTTGATTATTCTGTCTTCATTTACTCTTCCCCCCATCAGTCCCATTTTGCTGAGACTATCCAGTGAATTTACTATTAAAGAGTATATTTAAATCTAAAATTTATAGTTTCTTATTTTTAATAATTCACATGTCTTTGCTGAAACTTTCTGCCTTTTCATTCACAATGAGCACATTTGCTTTTACCTCACTAAGCAGAGTTAAAATCGCTATTTTGAAGTATTTGTCATATAAATTTTAGCATCTCTCTTTCCTTCGGGTTGGCATCTCTGGATTGTCTTTCCCTTGAGGCCGGGTCCTGTTTTCCTGTTTCAATTTGTGCTAAGTAATTTTCTTGTCTGTCTTTGTAAATAGGATGTAGTGTGGATTCCTAATTATAAGCTCCAACATGTTGATATGTTTGTTTTCATCCTGCAGTTAACTTGGTGAGACACAAATCTGGGCAGCGGCTCAGATACCAGCTCCGTCTTCAAGCCTTAGTTGTCACCTGCTGCTGGTTTGCCCACACAGAAGTGGTTCAGGGCACAGCCTGGACTTATGGTGAATTTGAGCATGAAATTAGGGACCTCTGGTTCTCTTTTCTGGAGCTTTCCTCTCCATCTTCAGACTCTGTTGTTGCTATAGGAGTCTTTCTTCTGGTTCCAGAAAAATGGTGACATTTCCTATCAGAATCCGAGTCCCATGACATTACAGCAGGTCAAAGTACATGAAAAAGAAAAGAGAAACTCACTGTTGCTCCAAGTTTTGCCGCCTCTCCACAAACAGCCTACTTTTGTTCATTCTCCAGAGCCTTTTTAAAAATTATATATATATAATTTACCTCCTCCTCCCAGCACCTATCCACCCTCTGCTCCAGGTCTTCAGCTATTTTTCTATTGTTGTTCATAGTCTGCATTTACTGGTATGGCTGTTATTTATGGTAGAATCAGATGTTTAGGGACTCCCCTCTCCAGCCCACTTGACAATCTATTACTTACTAAGAGAGAAAAGCCCAGGAAAATGTCCGCTTCCTTTTTATACGTCTGCGGCATGTTCAAGTTGGGGCCCCGCTGGAGAGTTCTTACCTCTCACACTTAGACAGGAAATAGCAAACATGTCCACCTGCAAAGCTTGAGGATTTTCCTGATTCTTTAATCTAAATGAAGTGTGAAGACTGGTCATGTGAGTCTCATGGCCTGAAGAAGAGGCCCAGAGCTGTGGGTTAACTCTTTATTGCCCGACAAACCACGCACAGTTCCATTGTCAGGCTGCTCGCGGGGTCCCACCAGTTTCGCAGTTTTCCTTGGGTCTTTCTCTTTCTCTGGCAAATGTAGTTTCAATGTTACTTGATAGGGACAGTGACTCTCCGGCCAAACGCAACCTGTGTCTTGCCAGGCGTTCTTATGCTATCACAGGCTGTGCTCCAGAAAACCAAATTCTTTCTTCAACACCATAACTACAGCTGAGTAGTCACTTCTCACATCTTCTCTCCTTTCTTCAAAATTATAAGCTGGAGGAGGAGATACAAATACACAGTGAAATTAAAGTCAAGTTTTAAAAATGGCAATGAAAATGATTTAAATTTCTTATTCAGGGTCTTATTTTTTATATGTTTTTAATGATTTCAGAAAGAGGAAGGGAGAGGGGAAAAGGAATAGAAACATCAATGATGAGATAGAATCATTGATCAGCTGCCTGTTGCACGCCCCCTATTGGGGATTGAGCCCATAACCCTGACCGGGGAATCAAATCGACGCTCTTTTTGCTCTGCATCTTTTAGAGTTTCATTCACTGAAAGTTCTCCATCAGAAAGAAAGGGGATGGCATTCTTTCAGGGATATCATGGAAGAGATTCCTACCCTACTGTAAAGTTGGATTTAATATCTCCAAGTTCATTTTCAGCCCCAAGGCACAGTGATATACTCTGCAACATATCACATCACATTGGAAAGGAGCTATTTTTTTTACTTAATTATATATTTTAGAACTAATAAACCATTTGAATACATAGAAATTGTTCAAAGAATGATACACCTTTTCATAATATTCTGAAAATCACAAAATTAAAGGAACCCAGGTTAATAATAATGATAAGGGGCTGACTTTTTGCTTCACTACACAAGAAGTCTGCCATTAGCCTAACAGAGGCTCCACACAGAAAAATCATTCTGTAGGGGAAGAAGCCAAAAGGAAAATTAGCCCTGTGCTGAAAGAGAACCCATTATGGTTGATTTGATGATATTAATGGCATTTTCCTCCTTCCCCAGTATTGTAAAACCTAAACATGCCTGGAAGGGAAAGATGACATTGCTCTGAGCCCTTGGTAAATTTCAGAGCGTATGTCACATAGTAATTTGATTCTCAGACTTTACTGCGTGTAGGGAGCTTCGTGCCTTTGATCA
Source organism: Myotis lucifugus (assembly GCF_000147115.1). Taxonomy (NCBI): domain Eukaryota; kingdom Metazoa; phylum Chordata; class Mammalia; order Chiroptera; family Vespertilionidae; genus Myotis; species Myotis lucifugus. The sequence goes on along the minus strand of NW_005871075.1, from coordinate 7,187,331 downwards.
GAAGCTGTGAAGTGAGAGCCACTCGGGGCTCCAATCCTGTCTGCCAACCACTGGCCTTCATCATAGTTCATGCTGCCAAGTGGACAGAGACCGATTCTTTTCTGGTTCCCAGTTTCTGAGTCCTGCAGTGTAGGTTAGACTGGCCCATAAAGTTGACTCTGTGTATACAGTACTCTGAAATGGCATAATCAACACATTTTTCTTTCTGCACATGGCAGCATAAGAGAAGAACATGCTCTATTAATTGATCCACTGAAACCTTGGTCCACAGGGAATTAAATCTTTCAACCCTTGAGTTATAAGAACTGTTTTTCCAGGGCAGTTCAGATCTTTTCATTTGCTTTTCTGTGCAAAGCCAAAGGTTGGTTTTCAGTCCTCCTATATATTCAGGAACACTAGAAATCATTTTCATCAACCTCCTATTTTCATGCTTATTATACTTTCTAATATTAGATTCTCCTATTGTACATGGCCAGAATACACATCTACTACAATGATCCCATTTTGAAGAACAGTAGGAGTAGAATAAGTGAAGGATACATCATTGTTCTCCAGTCTTAACCAACACACCAATTACTGAAGAACAATTGAAAACCAAATTATCGATAAAATTAAAAAGGTGCCTGTGGCAGATTGAATCATTGTGTCTTCACTTTTCATCACTCTCTGTATTCAAACCCTTTGTCATGTAATTTTGCAAGTCTTCCCTTGAAAGGGTACCTCAGTTACCTCAATTTCTCCTCCTTTGGGTTTGGCCAATGGATATGAGTGAATGAAACATGGCTAAAGGCCAACAACAACAAAAAAGCAATAGCATGAATGGGCTTGTTCCCCTGAACTTCCGCTATCAGGAGAGGAAAATGCAGCTGGTCCTCTGGTCAAGGAGGCAGATGTACTCGAGAGAGAGCTACATGGCTGAGCCGGGGCATAGAGTCAGCCCAGGTCAGCTGGTTCTCCACTGAGACCTGAGCGAGCTCCGCTGTCAGTGAAGTGTTTCAGCCAGTTTTCATTCAGACAGAGACTGGTGAAGATTTAGGAGGAAAATGATTTTTTCTTCTATGACTTAGGAATATTTTATTATAGAGAATATGTGTTAGATGCTGTGCACTTTTTAAAAAATATATTTTTTTAGTTGATTTCAGAGAGGAAGAGAGAATCATTGATAGGCTGCCTCCTGCATGCACCCCTACTGGCATTCGATCCCGCAGCCCTGGCATGTGCCTTGACCAGGAATTGAACTGTGACCTCCTGGTTCATAGGTCAGCACTCAACCACTGAGCCACTGTGGTCGGGGCTGTGCTGTGCAATTTTGATTAAAATAATTATCACAAGTTCACATTTACTAAAGTCCATGTCTTTAGTTCATAGTGGATCTCCCTAATGCTGTTTTCAGAAACTCAATTATCTTAATTACCTGTAACTCTAAAAATGTAATCATAAAGTAAAACTATAAATAATTTTTAGATAGTTAAGAGGCCCTGAATAACTCATTTTCATGGAATTACATAATGATCCACTGAAAAGTAATTAAAACGTTCAGTGAAAGCTGTCATTTTAACATACTAGCAAATCTTGGTTTAGATGATAAGTATTAGCAATATGTGTCTATATAGTATACCTCATTCATTAGAGTTCAACATTACAGTTTCACATCAGTCCTTACAAGATCCCTTGTGGCGCTGGTGGGAGTCTCGAGGGCATGTGTTAACTTAGATATAAAAGAAACAGTGGAAATGATGTTGGTGTTGACTATTAAATGAAAGCATTTCAAAGTTAAGGGGAAATTCTCATTGCTATAGGCACCCAAAAGTATTTGTGACTTATCAATGTAATACTCTGAGAGAGAAACATTTTGTTCCCACCCATTCTACTTCAAAACACTTACTGCTTTGTCAAAGGTTTGCCCATCCAAATGAGAGGGATCTAAGTTGGAAGCTCAATGCTTTAAATACCACCTGGGAGAGGCCATGTTGGATATAGTGCTGTCACCAGTGTCCATTGAACAAGCAAGTAAGCATTGCCTAGATTAATGAGTCCTTTCGGGGAAGGCAATTTTGCAGCCATGGCAGGAAACTTATTCTAAAGTTCTCTTGGAAACCAGAAGAGACACCCCCCTTCTACCCCTCCCCGCCCCCGAATCTGACCAAGTTTTGTCTATTGTGACTCACATACATTTCCGCGATTCTCTCTCCAAACCAATTCTATGGAATTATTGCCAAGCTCATTCATAATCACACTTTCAGTTTATGACATTTTCTGTATTTCTTGATTGTTAGTAACCATCTCCAGGCCATTCCCCTGAAGTTGGGGACCCTTTGACAGGTAGTGTGATTATTTTCTTCACATCTTAACACTCATCTCTCACTGCCACTGACGGAGGAACTTCTCTGTCTGTGGGTATGTATAAAGAATAGCTTAGGTCAGTGTTTAAGAAGAAACACTCAAAAAATGAGATTTCTGGAAATGAAGGAAATTGATTCAAGCAGTGATACTAAATGTTAAGACTGTGTTGCCCAGCCGGTGTGGCTCAGTGGTTGAGCATCAACCTATGAACCAGGAGGTCACAGTTGATTCCTGGTCAGGGCACATGCTCGGATTGCAGGCTTGATCCCCTGTAGGGGGCTTGTAGGAAACAGCTGATCAATGATTCTCTCTCATCATTGATGTTTCTATCTCCCTCTTTCTTCCTCTCTCTGAAATAAATAAAAGCATATTTTAAAAAATTATGATATGACTGGTTCTGGTGGACGACTGGCGTTGATGGAAACCATAATTAAATCTGTTCAAGGAAAGCACTATAGAAATATTTTCTTCATTAAATTGACAATGGTATATGTATTTAGCATTTGGGGATCTTCTAAAGATAAAAAAAAAATCTCAACTTTTTCCTAACTAGATATATTCTCAAAATCAGGAATGGTAATACTGTGGGATTTAGCCTTACTATCAGATGTATTAATTAATTTAACATATATTTATTTTAAATCTACCATGGACTACATCTGGTTTTAGTTGCTATGGGGATAGTGGCGGACATATATATTTGCACTCATGGAGCTCACACACTGGTGGAGTAGATAAATAAACAATAATTATGTCAAGGCTCCATTACATTTGTGGGAAGTGCTTGCTCTTTCAAAGTGGTTATGAAAAGAGTAGGACTTTACTGATTTTTAGTGAGAGGGAAAGGGGGGGGAGAGAAAGGGAGAGAAAGAGAGAGAGAGAGAGAGAGAGAGAGAGAGAGAGATTAATGTAAGAAAGAAACATCCACCCTGACTGGTTTGGCTCAGTGGATAGAGTGTTGGCCTGTGGACTGAAAGGTCCCAGGTTCGATTCCAGTCAAGGGCATGTACCTTGGTTTGAGGGCACATCCCCAGTAGAAGATGTACAGGAGGCAGCTGACCGATGTTTCTCTCTCATCGATGTTTCTAACTCTCTATCTCTCTCCCTTTCTCTCTAAAAAATCAATAAAATATATTTTTAAAAAAAGAAAGAAAGAAACATCCATTGGCTGCCTCCCACATGCACCCCTACCTGGGATCCAGCCGGAAACAAGAGCATATGCCCTGAGTTGGAATCCAACCAGCCACCTTTTGGTGCACAAGAGGATGCTCAACCAACTGAGCCACACCAGCAGTGTTGGGCCTTACCTTTTATAATTTAATCCATAATTTAGGTATCTCATACTGAGAAGAAAAATTCAGAGAGGGCGCCTTCTAGTGACTATTTTTTTCTCTCATTAAAATTCAAATGTTTTATCTCATCCCCTAACATTGATTAAAAAAAAAAACCTTTCTCAGTGCAGTAACTACTAATTGGCATCTAATTACCTGAAAATATGTTCCTGGGAAATGTGGGCATTTCATGAAATCCCTGGATTTGTTATAAATTTTTGTTTATAATTCTAAACTAGTACTATGATGCTCTTTAAGCTTTCCACTACTTTATAAACAATCTTGTTGGCCACGAAGTATTTATAGTGTATATGCCAAACTTAATTCAACTAAGAGCCTGGATTTGTTTTTCAATGTTTTGAAAACTGCATAAATTTTGATGATTGACACTCAGGGTGTGATTCTTTTTCCTGGACTGAAAAATAAATTAAATCTTTCTACTTTTGAATAATAAACACCACAATTTAAACAGAGTAAAAGGGCTTTGGTTATTTGTTTTTCAAAGTGCATTCACTATTAGAAAGTAGACCTAGAAGAAACAACCTTTTATGTTAATTTGATTTAAAATTTTCTCAGGAAAGATAGTGTGACTTCCGTTAATACTCTTATAGTTTCCCTAATATTATCAATGCATTCCTCTTGACCAATTAAACTCAACATTATTACTAGTGTAGCTGCAATTTTTTTCTGATATTACCCTGGTTAACTTGTCAAGTAAACAGCATAGGCGACTTAGGCTACTAAATTATATGTTTTGAATCTGATTCATACATTACCTCTTAGAGCATATTTTCATATGAATATGTAATCTTATCTATATAGTACTGATTGTTAATTAAAATTTTAAATTATTTTATTAGTATGAATAACCTTTACTTCAACATATTGCAATCATAAAATATTTCAGATAATTTAGTAAATTTCTTATTTTTTTCATTTGCAAACAGAAGCCAAGATTTTTTTAAAAATTTCTTTATTGATAAAGGTATTACATATGTGTCCTTATCCCTCTATGGCCCCCCATCTCCCTCCCCCCCACTCATGCCCTCATCCCCCTGTTTGTGTCCATTGGTTAGGCTTATATGCATGCATACAAGTCCTTTGGTTGATCTCTCCCCCTTACCCCCACGCTTTTCTACCTTCCCTCTGAGGTTTGAGCATCTGATCGATGCTTCTCTGTCTCTGGATCTATTAGAAGCCAAGATTTTAATGATGCTTTAAAAAAATCCATACAAGGCAGTCCATGAAAGCCATATGCAGTTTAGGTAAAGCAGTAAGGACTGTCAAAAATAATGGAAAATCACAAATATTATGATAGTAAATCATGAAAAGAAATACCTGTCAGATAGTAGAAACCACAAGTAGAATATAAACCACATTTCATTAAATAAAAAGGTTATCCAGTTTTTGTTTTAGCTAGAGAGTTAACTTTTCATTCAGTCACATTATGTCTCCTTAGTTCAGAGTTCTAGTAACTGCCCTCAATACCCTTTCATTACTTTACTTTTTTCTTTATATTTATTTTGCTTTTGCCTTTTAAAAGTAATGTTTTTGTCCATCTATTCTCTGAGTTTCCTTTAGGAATTGGGGGGGGGGGTGCTTGTAAAAAATCATCACTACTTTCAGTACAAATTAGAATGAGCTAAAATGAGCATTATTAAGCTATTCAGTCAAAACAAAACAAAACAAAACCGCCTAAACAGGCTGCTCCACAAAAAGGAAAGCGGAAAGATAATAAGAGCCATCCACCGTCATGACTTATCTGATCTCTCCTTCCTGGTCCTTGATTAGATTAATCCCAGGATGGAGAAGCTGGCAAATGGAGGCATCATTAGTTACTCCTCTCAGATGGCCTGACCTCACGGGGTGTCCTCTTCAACTGCCTGTTCTGAGATGCATCTGAGTGTGGTGTGGACAGCGAATATTGGCGTTAATATGGGTATCAGCTGTCATCTCAGCAGTGTCACCGCAGGCTGGCCATGGTCTGCAACTGAGAGTCAGCCAGAGTCAGACAGCTCCCTCAACTAGAGTCCTCCCTTAACCAGTGCTCCTAAGCCTTCCTTCCCACCCTTATCTTACATTCATTACAATGGCTCCCAGTCCTTTTAGCCCTTCATGTGTTTTCCATAAAGTCTACCCCTGCCTTACAAGTAGTCACTTTAAGAAAATCTCCTCAAACATATATGTGACATTTATTTCTTCTAGGACCTTCACTGATACACAAGTAACAGACATCTAGGTATCTGGTAGCCATTCTTATGATCAAATATGAAAGTAATATATATAAGTAGCCACTCAAAATGGAGTCTATAAGGAATGTAACCTAAGATTCATGGACTATAAAATAAGATGCTCCATGCAAAAATTATTTAAGAAACACCATATAATACTGTAAAAAAAAAAAAGAGCAACAATCCTCTCTAGAATTTGGCTGACCTCGTATTTCCTCAGTCTTCCCAGAGTTTGTCAAAATACTATTAGACTATTCATGTTTATAAAACTTTATTCAATGACCTAAATGAAGTTTGGTTAGAGGAAGCCTCACTATATAGACTTTCCAATTTCCAAATGAAAATTTATTTTGATTCTTAGCCAGTTGACTTGGCAAGTGAATAAAATACTTGGCCATTATCAGATTGCACTAAAATTTGAACTTTGCCAAAACATACATTTGTATTATTTCCTTCTTTAAGTTTGGGGTTAATGAACTTTTTTTGCATCTATTTTATCTTTACTTTCTTTAACTGAAAAATAAGGGTGTGCGTGTGTTTATGTGTGTGAGTTTACCTTTTTCTTCTTGCAGGTTGCTTTTCATTAATCGATGTCACTATATTCCTATAAAAGTACTTACAAACTTATTTATAACTCTTTGAAATCAGGTGTGTGTTTTTTCTCTTTATTTTATTAAGGATGAAAGTTCAACAGAAAGCAGCTGATTCATTTGGGTTATTATTACTATCATCAGTCACCTCTCTGCACAGAAGTGCCTCTGTGACGCTCCCTGACTGTTCATCTGGTTTCTCCTTCTGAGCCAACTCTCTCCTCGCCTGACCTTACAGAATAATCCTTGTTTCTATCTCTGCTTTAACTTTTCCACCAGTTACTTCTGAGATGGCTGGCTTGGACAGGGCCTTGAACCTGCCATTTGTGTGAGAGCCATCTGAATTTAAACAGTCTTTAGTTGAGTATCTATGATGAGCTCGAGTAGATGTTAAAGCAGCATCCAAGCCAGTCTATGAGCATCTTTTTACAGTTCAGAGAGGTGGTAAGATTTTTCTCTAGAGGTTAAACCTCTTCACTAGGGGACAGACGTTGGGTTTCAACCACTGGTCACCCCCTTTTGGGCAGTGCACATATAGCACAACCATACGTGACCACCATACATATGGTTAACCTACACTGAGGATAAAAATAGGTAAATTAGACACTGGCTTTGCTTTTGAAGATTCATAACTGAATTGGGGAAATAAGAATGTATAGGAAAGATGTGAAATAAAAATACAAAGAAGTTCATCTAAATTGCTTTGCTATTATTGACTGTTTTGTGAAGAAAAAATATCAACCCTGCAAACACTTCTTGGAATTGTCTTGATTTTGCAGCAAAACTCTATCTAATGTAGTCTGTGTGCACTGTTACTCTAGTTTTAAGTGTTTATGGATGTGGGTGGTGATCATTTTGTTTGTCCTTCTGAGGTGGAGAAGGAAAACAGTTAGAGCTGAGAAGTTTATTATTTAAATATTCATTGTTACAAATTATATTAAAATATTGTTAAACCATAAAAAACACAAAGTCTGTAATTAAGGTTTGAGAAATATGTGCCGTGGAAACCCAGTTTATTAAGCTACTATCTTAAAAAGTTAACAGACTTCCACAGCTCTTATGTAACACAGAATAGCAAGCTTAGGCACTAAATTGCTGTGGTTTTGAAAAATGCGGCCCCACCAGACACACTTTTCCTGACTGACTTCTGTTTGTGAGTCCTGAGAACAATGAACTAATCCTAGCGCCCCCTGACGTGCATATGGTGTATAAGACTTCTGCTTAGGGCCAGAGAGAGCACACATACTTTCACTTAGACCTTTTGTGCTAACAATGAATAAAGCGTTCTTTTTGCTCACCTGTAATCTGGTAGTTACACTCTACGAACCCGAATATAACGTTGCTTTGTTGTGTAAGTAAGGTTTTCACAGCGAAGATGTACTTTGCGTATTGCAGGATTTCAGGCGAAGAGATTTCTCCTTCATGAGAGCAGATAACGTGACAGGAGCTCATTCTATGGCCAATTGCTCTGACCAGCGAATGCGCAAAAGGATGTGGCATATTTGGCAGGGAGCCCTGACTTGGTGCAACCCGGAGTCTGCCTATGAGAACTCGAGGGAAGAGAAGGTGAAGAGAGGTAAGTAAATAAGCAAACGAACAAAAACCACGGCCCTTGTAGGGAATGTGGATTTTTCCTGAGAGGCGGTTGAGAACCAGAAGTCTTTAAAGAGCAGATGGACATATCAGATTTGGCTTTTAGGAACTAACTAGAGTGGTCCTGGGGGGGGGGGGTGGGCAGGAGAAAGTGGAACAAGAGTAATAGGGTGAAGACATACCTGAGGTGGTTGCCACGTATAAGTCAATGATTCTTACCCTTGGATGATTTTGTCCTGCAGGGGAGTTGTGTCAGTGCCTGGAAAAAGTTGGAGGGGTTTGGTGGTGGTGGGGGGGGGCGGGGTCGTGCTTCTGGACAGTCTAGAGGGCAAGGATGCTGCTGAACCCTATATATACATAACACAAACCCCAACCATAAACTCTTCTCCTGACCAAAATGTCAGGGCCCAGATTGAGAAAACCTGCTTTAACTAGGGTATCACATTGAGAATTGAATTTTGTTTCAATGATGCCTAATGATGTTGAGCATTTTTTCATGAGTTCAACTAATACTGTTGAGCATCTTTTCAATTTTTCATTGCATTGATATATCTTCTCTAGTGATGTATCTGTTTAAATCATTTGCATATTTTTAAAAATTGCGTTGTTTTCTTTGCTATTGCATTTTGAGAGATCTTTACATGTTTGGGATACTGGCCCTTTATCAGATACTAGAGGCCCAGTGCATGAAAATTCATGCACTGGAGGGGGGGAGTCCCTCAGCCCGGCCTGCTCACAGTCCGGGAGCCTTCAGGGGCGGGAGGCAACCCGGCCATCAGAGGAAGGCGACGCCCCCATCACACCTCTGCTGCTGCCACTGCTGGTAGCGCAAGCCTCAGCTGGCCCTGGTTACCTGAGCCTCGGGCGGCCCTGGGCAGCCGGGGGGCTGAGGGCAGGTTCGGCCATACCGTGCGCCTGCCTCTCCCTCCCCCCCAGCTAGACTGAAAGGACTGAGGGACTCCAATGGGGCTGAGGGAACTGGGTGCCATCATCTTTGTGATGGTATGATGGTCAATTTGCATTTTCTGTCTTTATTAGATAGAATGTGTTTGGTAAATATTTTCTTCCATCCATTGTTTGTTTTTTCATTCTCCTAACCATGTCTTTTGGAAAGCAGAAACTTTTATTTTTCATGAAGACTAATGTTCCACATTTTTTTCGTTATGAATTGTTCACTTGACATTATATTTAGGAAATCTATGCCTAATTCAAGGCCACAAAGATCTTCTCCTAAGCTGTCTTATGGTTTTAGGTTTTCATTTAAATCATTGGTACATTTTGAACTAATGTTTCTATGTGGTACAAGGAACAGATCAATGGTTTTTATTTTTAATTAATTAATTAATTAATTAATTAATTTTTGTGGATATGGGTATTCATAGTTGCAGAAAAGTTTGTAGAAAAGAGTACCTTTTTTTCCACTGAGTGCCTATGCAACTTTGTAAAACAAGAACAAAAACCAATTGATCATATGTAGGTAGAACTATTTCTGGATTCTTTATTCTGTTTCATTGATCTACTTGTCTATCGTTATGTTATACCAGTATCACTTTGTCTTGATTATGGGACATACTAATGAAGTCAGGCAGTGAAACTCCTCCAACTTTATCCTTCTTTTTTCAAAGTCATTTGTCTCTTCTAGGTTCTTTGGAAGCAGCTTGTCAATTTCTGTAAAATGCCTGTTGATATTCTGAATGGGATTGCATTGATCTATAGGTCAGCAAGAGAAAAATTATCCTAAACATTTTGAGTCTTCTGTTTTATAAGAGTAGCATATGTTTCCATTTATTTAGATCTTTTAAGTTATTTCATTAAAGTTTGCTAAATTTTAGTGTATAGATCTTCCCATGCTTTGTCAGATTTATCTCTAATATTTTATATTTTTGTTGTTATAATTGGAATTTATTAAAATTTCAGTTTCTAATCGTTCTCTGATATTCTAATGAAATACAAGTTAATTTTATTTGTTTATTATTTATCCTGCCACTCTTGAGAAACTCAGGTGTTACTTCTAGAAGCTTTTATGATTTTGTACACTGACAATCATGTCTGCAAATAAAGACAGTTTTAGAGCTTTCTTTCCAGTTTGGATGCTTTTCTTTTCTGGCCTCATTGCACTGGATTAACTATGAATTGTTCCTTAGTTTCCAAAATTAGGCAATTTTCCTTGTTTATGGCTGTTACTGCTATCTAATTTATTCACCCTGTGGGTAGATAGTATATTTTGTGTGACATGAATTCTTTTATATTTATTGAGTGAGACTTGTTTATAGTCTCAATACATATGGACCATATTGTTATGTTTTTGATGTACACTTGAAACTATTTAATTTTACTATTTTCTGTATCAACTATTTGTGAAAAGGGTGTTGAAATATATGACTATTCCTGTGAATTTGTCTATTTCTCCTTGCAGTTGAGTCAGTTTATTATTTATATGTTTTCAAACTGTTATTTGTATGTAAAATTTAGGATTATTATGTCCTCATGAAGAATTAACCCATCATTATGAAATTGCCTAGTGCATTCCTAGTAATATTGTTTTATCTAAAATCTTTTTTTTAATTTAAATTCTTACGTAGTCTCCTTTTTCCCCCATTGATCTTTCCCTGGCTACCCCCACCCCCCCAGGACATGCCCCCTCCCCCGCCGCCCCCCCTTCTGTCTGTGTCTGTGTCCATTGGTTATGCTCATATGCATGCATACAAATCCTTTGGTTTATCTCTTACCTCCTCACACCCTGCCTTCCCTCATAGGTTGGACAGTCTGTTAGATGCTTCTATGACTCTGGTTCTATTTTTGTTCATCAGTTTATGCTGTTCATTATATTCCATAAATGAGTGAGATCATGTGATATTTATCTTTCTCTGACTAGCTTATTTCACTTAGTATAATGCTCTCCAGTTCCATCCATGCTGTTGCAAATGGTAAGAATTCCTTCTTTTTTATAGCAGCGTAGTATTCCATTGTGTAGATGTACCACCGTTTTCTAATCCACTTACCTGCTGATGGACACTTAGGCTGTTTCCAAATCTTAGCTAAATTGTGCTGCTATGAACATAGGGGTGCATATATCCTTTCTGATTGGTGTTTCTAGTTTCTTGGGATATATTCCTAGAAGTGGTATTACTGGGTCAAATGGAAGTTCCATTTTAGTTTTTTGAGGAAACTCCATACTGTTCTCCACTGTGGCTGCACCAGTCTGCATTCCCACCAGCAGTGCAAGAGGGTTCCTTTTTCTCTGCATCCTCGCCAGCACTTGTCTTTGGTGATTTGTTGATGATAGCCATTCTGACAGGTGTGAGATGACACCTCATTGTTGTTTTGATTTGCATCCCTCAGATATTAGTGACTTTGAGCATGTTTTTATATGTCTCTTGGCCTTCTGTATGTCTTCTTTTGAAAAGTGTCTGTTTAGGTCCTTTACCCATTTTTTGATTGGATTGTTTATCTTCCTTTTGTTGAGTTGTATGAGTTTCCTATAAATTTTGGAGATTAAACCTTTATCACAAATAACATTGGCAAATATGTTCTCCCATGTAGTGGGCTTTCTTGTTGTTTTGTTGATGGTTTCTTTTGCTGTGCAGAAGATTTTTATTTGGATGTAGTCCCATTTGTTCATTTTCTCCTTGGTTTCCATTGCCCTAGAAGCTATATCAGTAAAGATATTGCTATGACAAATGTCTGCTATTTTGCTGCCTATGGCTTCTTCTAGGTTTTTTTTTTTATGGTTTCCCATATTACATTGAAGTCCTTTATCCATTTTGAGTTTATTTTTGTGTATGGTGTAAGTTGGTGGTCTAGTTTCATTTTTTTTTCATGTATCTGTCCAATTTCCCCAACACCATTTATTGAAGAGACTGTCTTGACTCTATTGTATGCTCTTGCCTCCTTTGTCAAATATTAATTGAGCATAATGGCTTGGGTCTATTTCTGGGTTCTCTGTTCTGTTCCATTGTTCTATACTAGTATGTCTGTTCTTGTGCCAGTACCAGGCAGTTCTGAGAACAGTGGCTTTGTAGTATAAGTTGGTATCTGGTATTGTGATCCCTCCAACTTTGTTCTTCTTTTTCAAGATTGCTGCAGCTATTTGGGATCTTTTTTTATTCCAGATGAATTTTTGGAGAGTTTGTTTATTTTCTGATATAGTGTAACCACTCCAGCTTTATTTTAAATAGTTGGTATGATGTATTTTTCTGTAAGTTTTTACTTTTAATTTATTGATATCTTCATGTTTAAAGAAGTTTTATATAAAGTATATAATTGGGTTTTACTTTTATTTTTTATTTTTTTAATATTTCTTTATTGATTTCAGAGAGGAAGGGAGAAGGAGAGAGAGATAGAAACATCAATGATGAGAGAGAATCATTGATCGGCTGCCTCTGGCACACCCCGCACTGGGGATCAAGCTCGCAACCCAGGCATGTGCCCTTGGCCGGAATCGAACCTGGGACCCTTCAGTCCGCAGGCTGATGCTCTATCCACTGAGCCAAGCTGGCTAGGGCGGGTTTTACTTTTTAAATTCAACTTGAAAATCTCTGACTTTGAACTAGATGGGCCTTACCTCTAATATACCACGAGCTGTCCCCTGGCCCTGGACTTCTGGAGAATATGATCTGACCGATATCATTGCCACATTTGTCTAGCAAAGTGATGTCTATGAAATTGCACTGTGTACCTTGTAAATTACCTAAAATTGCTTTTAATATAAATCTTTGAATTTTATAATGAAAAAATATATACGTTCTTAAAATGTGACTCAATAAAAGTAGTAGGATTCTAGCTTAAATTGGTTCCTACTTTCAGAAAACTTAAAATCTGGTTTTACTTATCTCTTATTGATTTAGAGTTAAACACATTGCTATATTTAAAAACCTGGTCTTGGAGGAAAAAACAACTTCTAAATATTGAAAATTGGCAGAAAAGTGACTTTTAAGTGAATGCACACTTTTAAATTAATTTTAAATATTCATATTTCAATGATAATGACTTAAATATAAATGGGGCTTCATTTTCTTATTTCTTAGACAATTTGTGACTTGACAATAATTCTTGGTTTACAGAAAAATGTGGCAGATGTTGTGTGCCCTCTAGTGGCCACAAAGAATATCTTTACATCTTGCCATAAATGTCAGTGGTTTTGTCAAGAATGCATTTCACATCATATATTAATTTTAATTTAACTAACATCACATCTTTAATATACCATTGATTCTCATGTGATCTTAACTGCAGTAGTTCAAATTCAAATTACAACCTCTTAAAATATAGGTAAACTTATCCTATGTAATTCTGGAGTACATTCAGCCACATAAAATTTTGTTACTGTAACATTAAAAGCCATATGGAATAAATGCAAATAAAATTCAGAGTAAATTTTCCTCAAAACATATCTATATATATAGATAGATATATATCTATATATCTATATATATATATGGAATTGGCTCACATGATCACAGGATCCTGGTGAGTATAAAATCCATAGGATAGGCAGCAGTCTCTCAATTCATATAACACTTAATGGTGAAACCTAGAATGTAAAATCTACAGGGCAGGACAGAAGACTTGGACTCATGGAGGAACCTTAGGCTGCAGCCTTAGATAGAATTCCTGAGTAAAGATTCTAGTATCCCTATTTTGCCTGGTAATAACAGACTACTTGTAGTTATAATGTGCCTGGTATATACTTTTCCATCCATCCTTTTTATTTTCTTTTAAATAGAATTTATTTTTAGAGCAGTTTTAGGTTCACAGTAAAATGGAGTACAGAGTTCCCATAGACTCCCTGACTCCACACACACACAGCCTTCCCCACTATCAACAATCCCCCATCAGAGTGGTCCCTTTGTTATAGTTGATAAACCTACATTGAAACATCATTACCCCATAGTCCAAAGTTTACATATGGGTTCACTCTTGGTGTTGTGCATTCTCTGGTTTTTAATAACGTATAATGACATGCATCCACAGATACAGTATCATACAGAATGGTTGCACTGCCCTGAATATCTTCTGTGCTCTATTAATTTCTGCCTCCCCTCTAATTCTGGCAACCACTGATCCTTTTACTCTCTACATGGTTTTGCTGTTTCTAGAATGTCATGCAGTTGGAACCACACAGTAGGTTGCCCTTTCTGATTGGCTTAACTGAGAAATATGCACTTACGCTTCCTCTATGTCTTCTCCTGGCTTGCTAGCTCATTTCTTTGGGGTTTGGGGTTGTTGTTATTGTTTTCTTTCTCCATTTTGACATTTGCATTTATTAGATGCTTGAGGAATATATGTTGCATCTCCAAGCACTTTACATTAGTGTTTATTTATGAACATTTTTCCTATTGCTTAAATGCCTTAAGCATGTAAAGAATTATTTTGACCCTACAAGGCAATCACCAAAAGGGTTTCTAATAGGATCTAGTTAATCAAATCATTTGTTTTAAAGCCATCATTAAGATATATGTACATTTTAAGTGGTATGCTTATGGTATATCATAGTCTAATATGGATTTCTAAACATTACATAATTGAAAAATCTTTTCCTTTTTTTATGTACTAGTACTAGACATTTTTGACACACAACTTCTGAAACTTGTTGAAAAAATTAAAAGCTGATCTGTGTGGTATCTCTCTTCTTCTGTCCAGGGAAGCCAGGATGCTGACACTTGGCCTAGATAGGGATTAAACATACTTGGTAGTAACTTACAATGTGTTGTTTAAAGTCCAAAACTTGCCAGGAGGTGTTACCAGATGGAGTCTGGGTCTAGGGCGAGACTGCCCAGGGACTGTCGGTAGTGGGTGGGTTCTTGACTTTGTGTAGGAAAGATTTCACAACATGAGTCCAGATGGCTTTTGAGATTCTGTTTATTAAAGCTGGGGACAGTGGTCCAGCTGGAGTGGTTGAGCATCGACCTATGAACCAAGGAGGTCACAGTTCAATTCCTGGTCAGGGCACATGCCCAGGTTTCGGACTCGATCCCCAGTAGGGGACATGCAGAAGGCAGCCAGTCAATGATTCTCTCTCATCACTGATGTTTCTATTTTTTTAAAAGATGGGGACAGTGAAACAAAGGAACTGTTTAAGATGGAAGAAACAATAAGAGAGGAAAAGTCAGAGAAAAGGGGGACTTGTTGACAAGTTCGGGGGTTAGCCAGGGTTGAGCTGCCGCCGCCCACCACTCCCCTGGTTGCAAGTCTCTTGGGGTCTCTTAGAGTTTAGGAGATGCACGCCTGTGAGGGAAGAAGATGGGGAAGGGAAAGGTGCAGGCCTGCTCCCACAGGGAAAACACGCTGTGGATTCTTTTTCTTGAGTATGCTATGTTGCTGTAATTATGTGTGCTGTCATTTAGCATACCCAGGGCATGATTGGGTAAAGTCATTCTAAGAATTTCCATCTAGCATGTCCAACTACAAACAGGATATAGAACAGATTTTTACAACTCCAATTTCCCCAATTGTTTGACTAGAGGAAGAGCTTCCCCTCCCTCCCATTCAAGACATCACACACATTCCAACAATACATTCTTGTAGACTTGATACACGACCGTTAACAAATAAAACTTTGCTCATAAATTTCTAGTGGAAGCCATATTTTAAATTTTAAGTCATTGACAATTTACCACATCCCTATAAATTATTTATTATGCAGCCTTTTTACTTTTTATTAGCAGGTTTAGGTATGACAGTATACTATACGCCAGTGTAGAACAATTCCAATAAAAACTCTTTGTCATGCCCATGACATTTCACCCACCCCAATGCCAATGCCCTGGAACCCTGGCCACGGAGGCCTCCTCCCTCTCCCCCCTGGGGCCAGCCTGACATATCTTCTTTCACTCACTTTAACTCACATTGTTTTAATCAGTGCTGGTTATAAAAAATTCATCATGACTAGGATAAACTGAACAAATATTTTTATCGTTTTTGGAATTTGTGGAGCAGCTGTACCACATACGCTCTAGCAAGCTATTAGATGTTCGGAGTGAGGCCATCCATCACTTCCTATTGCATGGCATTGAACTTCACCATCTGAACACTCCCACCCCCCTTTTGAGTTGTCCTGAGGTTTTTCTCATCCCTTTTCACCTCAATGTTCCTTTGTTTCCCCAAATATCCCTAGTCTTTTTTCCTATCACTTCACCCTGTGGGAGGGGTGGAGTCAGCGGGTCTGTGATAGATTTTCTCAAGTGCTTTTACCTCCAACAGCAGGATCGCACAAGAATCCCAAACATCTGAGCCCCATTTATCACATCAATCATTTCTTGGGTAAAAGGCTTAAAGTTGGAGCATACTTGATCATGATATAATCAATCTAAAGGCGCTTGCATATTCAACATTCTAGTATCCTTAGAATTATTACATTTAGTATATAGGGGTGGAATCATACTATTCCCCCCTCAACTTATTTTTACATTACCCTGCCTTCCACCAGCTCAACGCATTAGAGCAAGCATGTTCAACTCACGGCCCATGAGCCGCATGCCTCATTTATTTGGCCCATGTTAGCCTTTGAGTTTGACATGCTTGCATTAAAGGATTAGAATATGCACGCTTCTCCTGAACGCTTAGAAGGGTCCCATGTTTGGGGTGTATCTTTTTTTAAAATATATTTTATTGATTTTCCACAGAGAAGAAGGGAGAGGGCCAGAGAGTTAGAAACATCGATGAGAGAGAAATACCGATCCGCTGCCTCCTGCACACCCACCACTGGGGATGTGCCCGCAACCAAGGTACATGCCCTTGACCGGAATCGAACCTGGGACCCTTCAGTCCTCAGGCCCACGCTCTATCCACTGAGCCAAACCAGCCAGGGCTGGGGTGTATCTTAATCCCCACCTTTTTCTACCTAGTATCCACCCCCAAGGCCTATGTAGAGTCTTTAGGATTATGGGTTAGACAGGCTAACTTCTGATCAAAACATTTGTTCTGCTCCCTGCTTTTATCATGTCCGTTCCTTTACAGACAGATTCAGCGCTGGTAACTTGGCAGACCATCAGCCTCATGTTTTTTCTTAGTTACTCTCAGTTTTGCCAAAGCAGCCGAAAGCAGCCAAGGCACAGAATTCTTGACTGACTTCCCTTTGGTCTGACTTTCTTTTTTCATCCATTGAGGTATTTCCCTCAGCTCCAGATCTACCCACTCGGAGTGGATCTGTTTATCCTCCTGTCAGTGGTCATAGTGTCACGCAGTGGTAGGCTAGCCTGGGGGGAACTAGCCTGGGGGGCGCTAGCTTGGCATCCGAACCTATTTCCTCATCTTCCTTTCTTCCCCACAAAGCCTTATCCATCATTTAATTATACACCAGGGTCACTTCAAGTATCCTGCCCGGGGCACCCTGAAACACAGGGTCAGATAATGAAAAGCACTCATGAAATGCTACATGGTGCATTCATATAAAGCTTTGATAAAGGCAAAAGGACGTAGCAGGAGATTTTTAAAAAGCATAGACAAATGTAAGAAAGAGCAAAGATGTCTAGGCATAGCTTCCAGGCTGTTTTCTCAGACAAGGGCATGCGTCATATGAGGCTCATGACCACCAAGGTAAGTGTGGGAATTCAGGATTCAGCAGAGCCAACACAAGTTCACTGGTTGCTCTTTCATACTCCACTGGTCAAGGGATAAAATCAGGCTGCGTTTAAACAGGTGGAATAGATACAAACCATTTTTAATAAACAAAGTAGACAAACTGGTCCAGAGTACCTCGGAGGCAGGACAGTGAGAAGCTAGGGAAATTACTCGACAAGTGGAATAAGGGAAACTGAGACAAAATAATTAGACCAGGCTGAACAATTCTGGCAATTTCCAGCCAGCTGACAAATCACAAGGTTTTATCTTCCCTAACCAAAGACACTTAGGAGCAAATGTCTTTACACATTCCAGGCTGTCCTGGGGCTGGAATTTGCATGGGGCTTGGAACAATAGTTCAGAGTTGAAGTGTTAAAGGGCCGTTACTCAATGGATACTTTAGGGTCATATGACCTCAGTGATGCTCCAATGAAAGAAGTGTCAGCAACTCCCGCCATACTCACTGCGGCAGTGGCCGAAGGCCTGTTAATACTTCCCGTGGTAACTGCTGAGTGTGTCCTTTGGTAGAGAATTGAATAAAGAAGATGTGGTACATATATATACAATGGAATACTACTCAGCCATAAGAAAAGATGAAATTTTCAGCTGTCATTTGTGATGATATGGATAGATCTTGAGAGTATCATGCTAAGTGAGTGATTTTACTCATGTGGGATATAAAACTGAAAGCAACAAATAAGCAAGCAAACAAAAACTCACAGACACAGACAACAGTGTGGTGGTTACGAGAGGGAAAGGGGAAGGGGGGAGGTGGTAAAAGGAAGTCAAATATTTGGTGACAGAAGATTTGACTTTGGGTGGTGGGCACACAGTTCAACATAGTATAGATGATGTATCATAGAATTGTACATTTGAAACCTATATAATTTTATTAACCAATGTCACCCCAATAAATCCTATATAATAAAAAGCTAATATGCAAATGGACCAAACAGTGGAACAACCGAACAACCGGTTGCTATGATGTGCACTGACCACCAGTGGGCGCACACGGAACATTGTGGGCGTCGGCAGTAGGCAGCAGAGCACGGAACATGGCAGGCGTTGGCCACAGTGGGATGGTAGAGCAAGTGAGCGGGGTCACCAGACCATGGCAGGGCACTGGTTGTTGTCATCAGGGCGAGCCTCTGATGGTTACTGAAAATTCTTTGCTGCCACCTGCCATGGTCCCACCTAGCACTTGCACCTGCTGCTGGTGCCGGCCCCACTCACACCCGTTGCCAGTGCTGGCGCCCCCTCCAATCACTTAGCACCATCAGCGGGTGTGAGCGGAGGCTGCTGGCCCCGATCGCCCCTCAGGGCTGCTCCACCTCCCCCTGCTCCTGAGGGGTGATCAGGGCTGGCAGGTGCCACTTGCACCCATTGCCGGTGACGGTTCCGCTCTTACCCGCTGCTGGCACCGGAGCCGCCACTCTCACCCGCAGCTGACGCCAGAGCTGCCGATGCCTGGCGCCAGTCCCAATCACCCCTGAGGGCTTCTCCACCTCCTCCTGCTCCTGAGGGGAGATCAGGGAAGCAGCAGCCGCTCGCAACCACTGACGGCTCTGGCCCAATCGCTCCATGCCATCAGTGGGTGCGAGCAGGGCAGGCACCTTCAGTGTGTGGGAGCAGCAGCGGCAGGAGTGGGGCTGCCAGCACACAAGGGACCAGGGCCTGCAGCAGGAGGGGCCGGGTGGGGGTGTAGAGTGTGGGCCGAGACCCACCCCTGTGCCCACCTCAGCCTCTCGGCCCACAGTTCCTTCCAAGGTGCATGAATTCATGCACTGGGTCCCTAGTTTAATATAAAAAAGTAGAAATTTTTCAAAAGCAATTCCCAGTTATAGTCTCTTTGACAAGTAATTTTTAGCCTATTATTGTGCTTTAGTGAAGCTGGCTTTTGTTATAGAAGAATGCAAATTTATTTTGAGGTCTAAAATGCCCATCATGGTACATACATCATGCAAAAACAACGTTCTAACAGGGAGGAAAATCCAATAGGTATTCATTAAATAGAAATGAGCTTGGGAGACACACAGAATAAAAAAGGTGCTTCCATGCCTTTGGCCTTCATTAGATCCCCCAGGGAGTTATTACTCCCTGGAATCAGGTCTCAGAGGATGATGCCTGACACGCAGCATGGTTTCCAGACCATGGTCCCTGCTGGAAGGACAGCACTCAGGTGGAAGGCATTGTGATGGGTAATGGGTCATACTTTAATAAAGTAGGTAAAGATACATCTGCTCAATGGGTGGAATTAAAAATTGTGTTTCTTGTGGATTCAGAGGAGTTAGATAATAAGAATGTGATATAGATTTTTATAGATTCTTGGGTAACAGCCAATGAACTGAAAGCATAGTTCAGAATATAAGCCTATTTTTCCTAATAAGCTTTTTAGAATTATTATATATTTAAACTATGTGCACATTTAATTTTTTTAAATTAAATTTAAAGAATACTGTAATATGCATAATTAATGTGTCTTAACAAAAATGTTTTAATGACTCACAAAAGTATACCATCACACCTAAGAAAATAATTTCCCTTGTATTCTCTATCATTCCATTATTTTTTAATGTAAATAGGCCAAATCTAGGCATAAGAAAAGGAGCCCCCTGTATTTCAACTCTGTCTCTGACATCATAGCTGGCACTATCTCTATATATAAAAGCCTAAGCAACCCTTAAGACTGAATGACCGGGATGACCAGGATGACTGGTTGATCAGTCGCTATGATGTGAACTGACCACAGGGGCAGACGCTCAAAGCAGAGCTGCCCCCTGGTGTCAGTGCGCTCCCGCAGCCAACCTCCTGCAGCTGGCCAACCTCCCACCATCCCCCCCCTCCCCCAGCCAGTCCCAGCCCTGATCCACCCCAATCGAGACCAGCCTACCTCCCACGGTCCTTCCCCCTGCTCCTTTCCTGGCCAGCAGGCCCTGATCAGCCTGGTCCTGATCGGCCTGGCCCTGATTGGTACTGAGCGAGATGGCCCTGATCAGCCCTGATCACTGGCCAGGTCTAGGGACCCCATCTGTGCACGAATTCATGCACCAGGCCTTTAGTGGAATATAAAAGCGAAAAAGAAAGGATGGGAAGTTAACAAGGGGAATATTGTAAGTAGTTATTAGTCATCAAAGCAAATAGAATTTGAATGACTTTATATTAATTTAGGAAATGGCATGCTGGGGTAATTGCAGCCGATTGCCCTATTTTGACACCTTATGTTCATAGAGAACTGTAAGAAAAGTTTGACTGTGGACCTGGGCAGGAAGTCAAGTTAGGCCAACCAGCTGTGTGGGTGTTCTTACTCAATGAGTTCCTTAAAAAAAAAATAGGTCATATACTCGGCAAATAGACATAAGTCATAGCAATTAAGTATCAAGAATGACACTTGTTTGGATGAATGTCTGTTTTTAAAAGTAACCTTCCCACAAGTCAATAATACAAGATACGGGAAAATGTAAAATTTAATGATTCTACTTAGTTTCACTGAGTGCCCAATCAACAATTGGAACAGAGATGAATGTGGCAATTAAAACATTTTATAGATAGATTGAGATTTAGATATAGATATATATTGCTTACTATATAGTAATCAATCAATTGCATAGTGAATGTGAGAGTACACACACAGGCTCCTAAGTTGGCTCTGACAGACCAAAAAGCAATACCAGGGGCATTAAACTTTTATTAAAAAATGTATCCCTACAGAAAGCCTTTCTGCTATATTGTCATTTGTTTAATATATGGGCTAGTCGAAACTTATATCGAAATTAAATGGCAAGGTTTCTTTATATTCTCTGTGATAGAATGACATTTATCAACATATCAAAAGTTGGTTAAGGTTAATATTTGACTAAGAATTAAAGGGAAAAAAGAAGCAAACCCACTGGGCTAAGGCTATTTCAATGTCCCCACTCTTGATTATTAGCGCATCAGATAGAGTACTGCTGGTTTCTCTGACTCAAAAGGCATTGTCGTCATCCCTTCTTCATTTCCATGACAATAATAGTAAGTGATGTAAATTTATGAAAAATCTTCAAATGTCAGTTCTGTTCAGGCTATCACTGTCTCAACAACCTGCCCCGTTTTTCCCAGTGAGGTCTCAAATACTCCTCTCCCTGTGGCAGACTCAACTGAATTTCATCGGTTAGAACTACTGGGAAAATTGTTAAATACTCGAATGTGATTAAGAATATATTATAATTTCCCTATAGGTAAAGATTTAAAGGCAACTCATTATATTATATTTCTCTTCAGGTGTAAATGAGTCTAGAGCCATGGTCGGTAAACTGCGGCTCGCGAGCCACATGCAGCTCTTTGGCCCCTTGAGTGTGGCTCTTCCTAAGCCTTAGGAGTACCCTAATTAAGTTAATAACAATCTACCTACCTATATAGTTTAAGTTTAAAAAATTTAGCTCTCAAAAGAAATTTCAATCATTGTACTGTTCATATTTGGCTCTGTTGACTAATGAGTTTGCCGACCACTAGACTCTCTAGAGCATCATTGCAATGTTAAAAGATTTCCCTGCTACCTCCCCCCGCCCGCCCCCATCCCCAGCAGCAAATGTGTGGATCAGGAACTGTTATACTTTTATATGCTGTACCACATAAAAAGAGACACCATGTGTTAAAGGCTTGTAGTTCAGTACAGAATTACCTAACATGTATGGATTCCTGAAAGCTTTAGACATATTTAACATTTGGAGCAAGTGAATCTGTTATAAATGGCACCATTTGTAAAAGCAAGACTGTTTAAGAGTATGCGAATGTTGGCTTTTAAATATACAGTTCTTCAAAGAAGAAACATTTTGGAAATAAGGAAAGTTTATATTTTCAGTAGTGACTTACAGAGTGTTGTTTTTTCCTCTTTAACTGTGAACAGCAAAGGTGACTGAACGCTGTAGGAAAAACTTCCTAATAGAGCCCGGTCTCCTAACCAAACTTCTTCTTAGTTTTCAGATCTCACTCTGCCTAGTTCAATATTTCTCTATTCATCAAAGAATAGCTTTGAATAACTTGATTTATTAGCATTATGGAAAGATTTTTTTCCTTTCCCCCTTTTTAATTTACACCAAGAATAGTAAAAGAAATAGCTTCTTAATC
This sequence comes from Myotis lucifugus, assembly GCF_000147115.1. Classification (NCBI taxonomy): domain Eukaryota; kingdom Metazoa; phylum Chordata; class Mammalia; order Chiroptera; family Vespertilionidae; genus Myotis; species Myotis lucifugus. The sequence goes on along the minus strand of NW_005871075.1, from coordinate 7,164,579 downwards.
CTTTTCAAAAGAAATGTCATTATTTCTTTTCAAAATATTTGATATAGTTTATGACTCAGCCATAAATCATCATCCCCAGTGAACACAGGAACACTATTATGGGTAATCAAGAACAGTTTCTGATCCAAAAATTACAAATAAATATTTTATGTATAAGGTTTATGTTGCAGGGATCATAGATAAGAGAGTGTCATTGATTTTCCCATCTTCCTCAACATCTGGAAAAGCCCTACTCTAACCTATACTTAAGGAGTACCTTGTTTGAGAAGCTGACCTTATTCTTGCAATTATTGTTCCCTCTGATTATTTCATAGTACTTTGTATATTACTTTGTGTTATTTATGTCTGATTTATTTTAACTCCTATCTAGACTGTGAGCTCCTTCAAATAAATGGTCCTATTTTACTCTCATGTGCATTTTTAACACCCATTAATTGATTCCTTCATTTGACAAACATTTATTGAAGATGTTTTATGTGTCAGGGACTGTGTTAGGCACATAATTCAAAACTGTGTTGAAAATATGATGTTCCCATTCTTTCTAAAGCTTTATTCTAGTTGAGAAGACAGACATAGCATATGTTTGATTCTTATTAATAACTGATGTCTTAAGATTAAAATATATGTGATGCTATGATAATGATAAATAGACAGATGTAAGCTAGCAAAAGAGTTAGGCCTGAGCTGACATCTATAGCATGAAATAAGTTAACTCATAAAAATGATGGCAGGGTGATAGGAGGAAAAGTTTTAGGAATTGAGAAAGTGCAGGAAAATATTATGTGGTGAGAGGAACCATGGCTAGTCAAAGGGGCTGGTCCCAGAGTGATCAGAGCACAAAATGAGGGTTTGAGATGAGGAGAAGCTGAAGAGGGAGGTAAGGCTAAGCCCTTTGGGGTCTTGTTGGCCATGTCAGTGATCTCCTACATTATCCTCTGAGCAGTAATAAATCAGAGAAAGTGACTGAATGAGGCAATGATTTAATAAGATGTGCCTTCACTCTAGATTTGACATGTATTGAGAGTTGCAATAGGGATACCAGATTGGAGCAGAGTAGGAATGGATGGCGGAAGCTGGTGAATACTGACCTTAGTCCAGGGCTTACATGACCAATGAATCATTACATTATTCCCAAATAATCCGAGGGTTTACCCCCACAGGTTTTTATAACCAAAGGAGAAGAATCTCAGTGGGGACCAAAAAGAATTGCATTTGCATTTTTAATTTTTTTAGTCTATAAGTAATTCATTGAGATTCTAGTAGTCAACAGAATTTGAAGAAGTGACAAGGATTGTTTAAAAAGATTACTTAGAGCCCATTAATTTGATTTCACTAATAGATGTGTAGAAATGTACTGTTTACCCATTTTAAAAACTGCTCTGTCAGTTCATTTGCTTTGTATATAGTGCAACTGAATGGACAGTGGCCAGAGCAGATAGAACTCTGACCCACACAACCTGCAGCCATAAACCAGGAAACCAATCCATTACATAGAGTAACCTGCCCAGGAACCCAACCTGTTATCAATACGTCAAACTTGGAAGTCAGAATGCAATCTCTAGTAACAATCCAAGAGTCTGATAAAAATCAGGCCAAAAAGATTAGACTTGATTAATAACTAAAAGCTTCCATAATTTCCCCCCGGATTTCAAATTACTACCAACCAGAGAAAGCAATTACATACCCTAACACAATCACATAAGATGCCCAGCTTCTAGTTAACACATCTACCAACACCTACCTGTTCTCTCTGCCAACACCTACCACTCAGGATATACCTGAAGCCTTTCTTTAATTTTATACCTCTGCCTGCTGTTGAATCTGTCAAACGCCTAAGTGATGATGGCCTTTGCTTCTTCTCTTTTGGTTGGTCTTCATGTATTTTCACAATAGACTCTCTCTAGTATAGAGAGGGTCTGTTGTAGAGCTAATGTCTGTTTGCTAGTTCTAGCAGATCTACTTCATCAGGATCTGAGATAGTGAATGGATGGATCACTGTGTTTTGAGTTAATGTGTGTGTGTGTGTGTGTGTGTGTGTGTGTGTGTGTGTGTGTGTGAGAGAGAGAGAGAGAGAGAGAGAGAGAGAGAGAGAGAGAGAAAGAGAGAAACAGATAGACAGAAATAAAGAAACAGAAAGAGAGAGAAATGAGAGTATCTGTGTAATGTTCATTGAGTGACCACAATGTGTCAGGCAGCATTTAATGCCTTTTTGATATATAGAGGACAAAGCAAAGATCCTTGTCCTCATGGAGCTTACATTGCAGGAAGGAATCACAATAAAAATGAATATAATAGCCGAAACCGGTTTGGCTCAGTGGATAGAGCGTCGGCCTGCGGACTGAAGGGTCCCAGGTTCGATTCCGGTCAGGGGCATGTACCTGGGTTGCGGGCACATCCCCAGTGGGAGATGTGCAGGAGGCGGCTGGTCGATGTTTCTCTCTCATCGATGTTTCTAACTCTCTATCTCTCTCCCTTTCTCTCTGTAAAAAATCAATAAAATATATTTTTTAAAAAATGAATATAATAAATAAGTTTACTAGCATTTTAGGGAATGGGAGTGCTATTTAAAGAATAAAGGTAAAGGGGTTGTCAGGGGTCCAGTGAAGAGAAAGTTAAAGAGTTGGTCAGGAAAAGCCACCCTTTTATGAAGGGGATAGTTGAGCAAAAACTTGAAGGAGAGGATGAAGAGTGAAATAAGCAGCTTTTTAAGCTGTGAAGAACCAACACAAGAGTGCCTGATGGAGAGGTGCCTGGTGTGTTCCTATAAGAGCAGACAGGTGAATGTGGCTGCAGATGAATCAGTGAAGGGAAGGGAGTAGGTGATGAGGCCAAGAGGTGGTGGGGTCCAGCTGGGGAGAGAGAGAGAAAGCTCTTGGGCCATCACTGGAATGTTTGCTTTTTAACTGAGTCTGGTGGGGAGTAGTTGCAGAGTTCTGAGCAGAGGGTTGCCAGATTTCAAACCAAAGCTCTGCAGCTGCGTTCAGAATATGAGAGAGAGAGAGAGAGAGAGAGAGAGAGAGAGAGAGAGAGAGAGAGAACTTAGAGTAGTTTTGTGTTTACATTTAAATATTAGTGTGGTCAATAAGATAGACATTCACACAGTGGCTAAAAATATAACCAGACAATTCTGGAAACACCAATTCCAAAGGTGTTAGGGACCTGGCGTTCTTACAGTTTTCTCTTCCTGTCACCTTCTCCCTGTTCCATCCAACTAGCGACCAGACCAAGCCAAGCTACCCCTTTTCTCTCAGCTTGACTACTCTAGAAATTAGGTGAGCCTGAAAAAGGACACATGGCCTCAAATAAACTTATATTAAAGCAAAACACTCCAGCAATATTCCCTAAATTTAAAGCTTGGTTTACAAAGCAAATGATGCCTGCACCCACCCCCTCTATAATATTCAGTCTATATGACAATTATATCCGATATCACCCCACCATAAATAATTGAACCAGATGCATTAGGAAAGAATGAGAATCACCAGAGGAAATTAAATTATATATATTCTTCTGTAATTGTGGTAACTGCTAATTTGTAAGAAAAGAAAACTAGAATTTAAAAAAATTGATTTAAATTTTAACAACAATTTTAAGCCCCAAGGAACTTGCTCCCTCAGACTCTAGCCCAGGGACCGTGGAGCTCAGAAAAATCCTTGTCGTTTCATGCCAAACTGATGCTTAAAAGTAAAATATTGGACTGACACCAATAGCAAAAGCAAACACACATGCACAGAAAACTGACCTGTGCCTAAATGAAAACCAGAAAAAGTGTGGTTCAGGGGAATTTATTACCTGAAAAGTCAATCTGTTTTCTAACTAATATTATGTGAAGACAAATTTGAGATGGAGAAATGTGAAAGGGCTCAACATTTTGGCATCAAGATGCTATTGTGCCTCTTTGTATTTTCATTGAAAAGAAAAATGCAGGAATCCAGAAAGAATGCATGTCCGTTCAACCTGGTTCTGGCCCATTGGCAAGGCATTCCTTTCCAACCATAAAGGTTTCCTGGTGATTGAGGACTATTCCATGAGCAGAACCCATTTAGATATTTGAATTAAACAAACAAAGAGTCATTTTCTCTACTTTTTCTGATACCAGTTTATCTACACACTTGTGGAACCCAAAATTGCCATGATCAATTTTGGTCTTTTCCCACCAATATGTTTAACAGCACTAAAGTTATTTACTTAAATTTCAAATACTCATGAATTTCAATGAAATATTGTAAAAATTAAAATAGATGTTATAAATAACCCTCTACCAATTAAACTCATGCAATATACAGGTGAAAATCTATTAAAGTGCACTCCAAGGGATTAAAAACTCCTGTGTTAAAATTATTGATTAAAATAATTCAATTCTTAAATGGAGTTTGAAAATCTGATTATCTTTCTGCCTTAGTTTTAAGACCTTATATTGGAAACAGTATTAAACACACAAATGGAGACTCTAAGGCACCATTAAAAGGATCTGAAATTAATTCCCATTTTATTGCAGAAAATGCATCTATTCTTTTTTTATTATTATTAATCTAACTTTGTCTGTGGGATATGGCTCCCAAAATGAAGGCCATATTTCTAAATCTGTCTTGCAGTCAGGTGTGTCCATGCAACTAAGTTTTCACCAGTCCTTTAAACCACTATTTTGGTTGTCTCTGTCTCCGAGCAGAAATTATATCATCAGTAACACACATTATGAACACAGCTTGTGTGCCTTGAGTAGAGATATATGAGTAAGCCTGCTGTATTTGAGGGCATATGGTATGTAGCATCAGTGTACCTGAGTTCAATTCCCACTGTTGTCACTTTCAGTAGTTACTAGCTTATGGAAAATCAGTCAACTTCCAGAGCTTTGATGTTCTCATCTGCAAAGTGATGATAGTAAAAGTGATCTCATAGTTTTGATGGGAGTGAAAATGTCTTATAAGGTGAATCACTCTAGAAATTTTAGTACTATAGTGAACACCTATCTTGAATATATAAATAGCCCTGGCCAGGTGGCTCAGTTTGTTGGAGCATTGTCCTGTGCACCAAAAGTTGTGGGTTCAATCCCTGGTGGGGGCATGTATGTATGTATGGGAGGCAACCAATCAATATTTCTCACATCATTGTTTCTCTCTTTCTCTCACCCCCTCTCTCTAAAATCAGTAAAACAAGCAGACATATTCTTGGGTGAGGAATATATATATATATACACACACACACAAACACACATATATATATACATACATAAACATATATATAGATATATAGATATATAGATATATAGATGTAGATATAGATATAGATATATATGTGTGTGACATATATATTATATATGTGCATGTTACATTTATTATATATATATAAATGAAAGCATAAGCTCTTTGTTTACATTAACTTTATACTGAAAATATATATCTTACTGATGATCTAAAATTGATAGTCTGTTGGAGGGTCATTTTTGTTTGTTATTAATTGATTGGCAAATGATAGGTGGTAAAGATGAGGAAAATGAATGTGATTTCTCTTTCGGTGTTTAGCCACCAGGTACCTGGAGTACAGGCATGCACGCAGCCTTCTATGGTACGAAAGCAAGGAGGTGGGAGAAACTTGATTGTGCTGTTTGTGGTGAGATTCTTTGGTGCTGTCTCATTTACTCTTTGTTATAAGGAACATGCCTGTAAATGCTGACCCGTGCATCTCAGTTTTGATGTATACAGTGTGTCTGGAGGGTGTCAGAACAAGGCAAGATTCATTTAGCCAAGAAAACAGAATCTAATAAGAATCAAGGGAGCTTCCCTTAGCCCCTCGAGTCCTTAATGGGAGCACCCCATTGCCAGTCACTGTCTCATAGAGACAAGGTCTGGCCACATCCAAAAAGGTCAGTACTTGCCACTGTGTTATTCCTTTATGCTATGGGCTTCTACCACTATTGTGAAAGAACGTGCATAATAAATTGCATGCTTCTGTTTAGGGAAACATTTGTTCTGAGCTCTTTTATGTTTTGAAACGAGCACAGCATCAAAAAGGTCTTGTTCTTACTGGGTGGGAAGAGGGATACAAATTAACTACAACTAATCCCAAAGAGCTGCTCTTCTTCCAGATTCCCAGCCCACTATCCCCAGTATTTGCATATTCTTACACGCATATGCTTGTGCAAACATGTGTTTGTGTTAGCCTGTGCATACTATACATTACATTAATGACATGTCAAAATATGTCACAATCGGCTATGTGCATTAATGAAAAATTTACATCTAATCTCATTTCTTTTTCATCTATATGCATAGTCCCTTTTGATGGATCCTACTAGTTGACTTGAGGTTCAGTAAAAAGTATAATTTTCTAAATTGGACCACAACTACAAATGAACCAAATCATCTCTCAATCTTGAATGAAAATGGAGGTAGATAATCATGAAAATACCGAAGTAATTTTAAGTTTGGAGTTCATTTCCTTTACTTAATGTGCAAATGTACACCTTTGTAAAAGACTGAAATATCATGGTACTTTATTTCAAACTTATTAACAAAAAAGTAACCATGAAAATCTAACTCAGAAGAAGCTCAGAATTCATCTTACTTCTCTTTACTGGAGTTCAAGTGCCACACTCTGATGTGGGTCATGGACCAGGTCCCCTGACAGTATATAACATCTCCTGGGAAGGAATGTAGCAAAGAACAATATCAAATCAGTTGAGGCATTGTTCACGCCCTGGGCTCATGAGGCAGACAGCAGTGCAGGTATGAGTGAGGAACAGGACATCAAGCAGGGAAAGAGATGTGACTTTCTCATGACCTCCACCCCTTTACACAGATCTATTACATAAGATTCTTGTGTTACTCAACAAAGAAGTCCTCCTAAAACAGGCTTACATGCTGATCCCAGCAAACAGATTAGAAAAATTCCCTTGGATCAAGAGGTGAAAATAGAAAGGTGTTATCCATTCTCATGCTTCATAAAGATATAAATATATATTTATATTTAATCTGGATTAAATATAAATATTATATATATATTATATAATATGAAATATCCCTCTGTAAGTTTACAATGTTTGGAGTTCCAACCTTTACAGGTTGGATGGTGGAGTGTCAATAAAGCTAATTAAACATTTCCATAAACCACAAAACTGAAAGGGACTTTTCATCTACTGTGCAAAGTGGAAAGCGGGATTTGCATCCAACAATGCCACCTGGTTCGTCCAGCAGGCTTTATAAGCTGGCAAATTGTTCTTGTGCAATAGCGCATTTTTATGAAATTAGGTGGATATTGTCAGTGTTACAATCAGCCACCTTTTTTCTCATCTCCCTCGCATTGGAGCTGCTCCACTGTCACAGATGTTTCCCTCCTTAGTGCCGGGGTAAAACTGCCTGGATCTTGACACAGGCAGGCAGCACTTGGCTTGGGAACATTAAGTCCTCCACCAGGTTATTCCCTCAGTTTCAGTCATTGGCTTAAATAGGACTGTTTCTTCCAAGCTCAACAACACGGTATCCAAACACTCTTTCTCCATTAGTCACCTGGTTCCACACTCCAAAATGCAATTCAGACTTGGAAACAAGTGTGTCTCCATGACCTTTTAGGTCTAACATGGTCTGGTGGAAAACATATTGGAAGAGTGTTAGTTTCACTAACTTGCTAGGTGACCTTTGACAAATTACTTGACCCCAACGTGCTTCATTTTCCTTTTTACACAGAGAACGTGGAGGCAAATATATATAGCTACCTGCCCCACCTGACAGGACTCTGTAAGGTTAAACCGAAGTAACTGTTTGTTTACATTGTATTTTGACATGTTGATGCTGAAATGTCCTCCCTTTCTATGCTGGTGGAAACATGTCACCACGTTTATAATAAAAATTGCTGAAAAGGGATTTGGTAGAAACACAATTTACTCCACTTTTACTCTGTAGAACACATTTACTCCATTAAAGATGATGCCTGGTATGTTCTTAAAAAATGGTAAAAGCACAAGATTCAGAATTCAGACCGACTAGTAGATTGAAGTTCTGACACAGCTGCTTAAAAGGTCTCTCTTCATTTCCAGAGACTTTGTCTCACCTAGTGCCATGCATCTGGGCTCACCATGCCCTGCCACCTATGGGCAGCCCGATCCAGTGTAAGCGACAGTCTTGGCTGAGGTAGGGAGCATTCTAACAGCCAAAGGCATATTTTTACTCCCAAATTCAGTGACTCATAGACATCTGCTGGGCTCCCACTTTGCTCAATTTGTCTATCTCCTTGCAAATAAGGTCCAGGAAACACGATGACCAGTTCGTGTAGCCAGGGTGTGTGCACTTCCACTCCCTGCTCCTCCAACCCTGAACCCCTCCGGAGTGAGTAGCACAAGTTTCCGTTCAGGTCTGGAATTCTGATCACAACCCCACCCTCGCATAGTTTCTGGAAAACAGTAGGCAGTCAACATTTCTGAATAATCATGGGACTCTCTCCTCTGCCGTTGTTTCTCTGTCCTCCCTAAGACTATTTCTGAATTCCCTAAAGTTGTGCTGCTCCAAATTCCGAATGGGAATACCTGGATCTGACCATTTCTAGAGTCCAGCCATCTGGACATCAAGGCCTGATCACTGGACTGCAGTAAAATGTGAAAGCCAGATCATTCCCTCGGCGCTACTCCATTTTGATTTCAGAGTCTCCTAGAAAGCAGAAACTCCTCCCAGGCAATCAGAAACATGTATTGATCATCTAGTATTTGTCAGTCACAGTGGCTGGGAATTATAATGAGTTAACATTTATTTAACATTTGAGTAGGTAGTATTCCAATTTTCTTTTACACATAAGAGGATTGAGACACAGGGAAGTTAAATTATTTGCTCAGAATTACATAGCTAGTAAGTAGTAGGGTTAGATTCTGACATGGGCGGGCTGACTTCGGAACCCATATTCTTAAGTGCTATGTTATTCTGAGACCAGAGAAAGATGAGATGTTGTTTCCTGGAAGAGATCATATTTGAGATGTGATTGTAAGAATAAGTAGAAATGGCCCGGGCAATAAATTGGGGAAAAGGGCAGTCCCAAAAGACAAGAAGACTGTGTTCAGAGATAAGAGAACATGAGAATACATGGGTGATTTGGGAAGTATGAGAAGTTTAACAAAGGTGTAGTTTAAAGGAGCAATGGCAGAGAACTCTAGAAAGGAAAGAACAAGAAGTCTTGTCTAATATCTTAGTTTGGGGGGTTTTATTATAATGTCAATGAAAAAAGTTCAAAGTAGTTTAGGGAAAGGGATGATATAGACACTACCGACCTTGGACATGGGCAAGAGGAATCCTTGACCTAGAGTCATGCATATCACAAACATACACACACATTCTATTAAAAGACAGATAGTCCCCTAGTAACATGATCAGCTTATCCTGGTGTGACTGAGACTTTCTCCGATTTAGCACAAAAAAGTCTGCATCCCAGGAATGGCCCGCAGTCCCAGGCAAACCAGTATGGCTAATCTCCCTAACCTCTATTATCTGTAATATGGCTTTCAGGGCTAGCACACTGTGACCCACAACCCTGAACGTCCACCCTCATGACTAAATCCATTCACACTCCAGAGAAATGCCTCTCTACATAATTTCCCCACATAATCTCAAAACGAAAGCCCTGCAGGATTATGGGTTGTACCACTGTTGATACTACAGACAGACACTAATTTGGGCAATGGGCAGATTTGAGCTGCAGAAATATTAACGTAATAAAAAAGGCAAATTTTCATCAACTTGTCAAATACTTCCCTTTAGATATCATAAATATAATGGATTCTTGAATCTATTTTATTACTTTCTAGTTGTTTCAAGCATCCATTTTATTGCTTCTTATTGTATTTCAATTCAAGGTATGGAGGCACTCACAAAATGGTGTGGAAGATGCAATAGTTACGCATGACAACTGAGGAGTATTTTGCATTTTAAATAATTTAATAACTGAAAATGATATAAGAAGGATACATCATAAAAGATGAATAAGTGTGACAAGTCTTTATATTATTTGTGGGTCTAGATGTTGCTTTAAAAGAAATGATAAGAGGTTATTGATTAATATTGATTCATATAATAAGATTAAAATATTTTATCTTTACTTCAATAATTTATCATGTGTAGCACCATTTTAGAGTTTGAATATTACATTTGAAATTTGTTCCTTTCTGATTTAAATATTTCTTTAAGAATTTATTGATAGTTCCAATTGCCATTGTCTCAGCAGAGAAAAGTTTCTCCAAATTCCCATTAATAAAAAGCTATTTAGGAGCTACTGCAATTCAAGAAAAGCTTTCTAATTTAGTATTGTTATCAATAGAATACAAATATTGATAATAACAATATAATGTGTGATTTTGCTAAAATGAAGTCAAGAAACAAAATTTATTGAAAAAAATAAGCATTTATTACATACATACCTTTATTTTACTATTTATGCAATTATTATCACCCCAACATCAGAAAACCTAGACATGATCACTAATAATTATTCATTTATCTGATAATTTGTCAAACAGTTGAATAAAACATAGCTTTGCAATATATTATGATTTTACTGTTAAGAAAAAAAATTAAGGTAGGAGGATATTATTGATTTTATTTACCAACTAGAGGTCTGGTGCATGAAATTTGTGCATGGGGAGCGTGTCCCTCAGTCCGGCCTGTACCCTCTCCAATCCTGGACCCCTCAGACATCCCTGTCACAATCCGGGACCACTGGTTCCTAACTGCTCATCTACCTGCCTGTCTGATCACCTCTAACTGTCCTCTCCTGCTGGCCTAATCACCCCTAACAGCCTCTGCCTCAGCTCCCACCACCATGGCTTTGTCCAGAAGGAAGGCAGGTCAACCAGAAGATGTCCAGTTGACCTGGTCTAATTAGCATATTACCCTTTTATTAGTATAGATTTGTTACATTTGGCTATCACTTTTAAATATTTAGATATAAGATATATGAGGCCTCATTTTATCTTGTCCTCACCCCACTACTCTTAGCAGCAGACCTGGCACAGGTGATTACATATACTTTTTATGAAGACCATTAACAGTTTAAATCCTAAACTGGAGGAATCTGGTAATAAAGACAGAGAGACCTTTTCAGAAGATTCATATCACTTCCAAGCATCTTACCTGTAATATTACCTTATTTTTAATCATCACAAGAACACCTGGGACCATGGTCGGCAAACAGCGGCTCGCGAGCCACATGCGGCTCTTTGGCCCCTTGAGTGTGGCTCTTCCACAAAATACCACGTGCGGGCGCGCACGTATAGTGTGATTGAAACTTCATGGCCCATGCGCAGAAGTCAGTATTTTGTGGAAGAGCTGGTATTTTGTGGAAGAGCCACACTCAAGGGGCCAGAGAGCCGCATGTGGCTCGCGAGCTGCAGTTTGCTGAGCCGCAGTTTGCCGACCACTGATCCTGGGATATATACTGTTTTGCTTATTTATAGACAACAGAACAGAGAGTTAAGCAACTTGCCCAAACTTATGCAGGTGAGAGGTAAAAACTAATGTTTCAAGTGAGAAAGTCTCACACTTGCGAATATTCTTAGCCACTGTGCTGTAATGATGAAAAGATGTAAGTTAGGAGACAGAAAATGACAAACTTAGGACCTCAGTTATGGAAATGAAAGGAAGATGGGCAGTATTGCATCCTGACTAGTAGTTTGCCACAGCATCAGGACCAGAAGATTTATTTGGTCATAATGATAATGCTCCCAGACAGATGTAAGTGCAAGTGGAATAGGTGCGACAACAGCACCTCAAAACCTGCAGGCTTCAGACTTTCCTCAAAGTTCCATGGAAACTTTCAGTGAGTGGATGCTACATACCTCAGGTGGGGAAATCTAATTCTAGTTCAAGTATGTAGCTGAAAGAATTAGTCATTTAAGAAATCTTCATCCTGCCCTAGCCGGTTGTTCCGTGGTTAGAGCATCAGCCTGCAAACTGAGGGCCTCAGGTTCGATTCCCCTCAAGGGCACATACCTCGCTTGCAGTCTCTATCCCTGGCCCTGGTTGGAGCACGTGCAGAAGGCAACCAATAAATGTGTTTGTCTCACATCGACATTTCTGTCTGTCTCTCCACCTCCCTTCCACTCTCTCTAAAAATCAATGGGAAAGTATCCTCGGGTGAGGATTAACAGGGATAAAAAATAAATCATCTTCTTTCCAAGAGAGGCTACAATCCCTTCTCCAAAGATGGATTTAAATAGTCAAACACCTTTGAAAGAATTCTAGTCTAGTTGTGCATCTAACCAAACTGGTTGACTTACCTTCTCCACTATTCATTTTCTTAAATAGCTCCCTGTGATTTTTACATCTTGCAATAAGGCCCCAGATTGGCTAAATCACATAAACTCTGTGAATGTTAGTGCCATCACTTAGAAAATATACATAAATAGTATAAATCGGAATCATAAAGGGAAATATCAAGCCATGAATATGAAAACTATTGGAAAATTTAAAAGTACTAATGAATAACAGATAACAGTTGCTTCTATTAATAAATAATAATAGCGTTCATATTTGGAACCCTTATGATATATCCAGGATTTTTACCATTATTTACAGTTACTATCTCATTAAAACCTCATAACAACCTTTAGTCATAAGTTTTATAGTATGTACACTTTACACATGGAGAAAATTGGGCTTCAGTGCCATACATTAAATCATGGAGGTAGGATTCAAATCCAGTATGTATGACCTCAGAGCAATGCTCTTAATATATGCTATTCTCTCAAGGCCAATGAAGAATACTTTAGGTAAGCATCAGTGCTTATAGTGAGCAGAATTATTACAGCCCACTGGTATACTCAGGTTTCAAAATACAGTGCTCTAGCTATCAGGCTTAAATATAAACCATTTAATGCAAAAATATAAAAATATTATTGAACCTAGCACAGTCATTACTTCCAATATTATCTTCTAGGCATATCCATCTCAGCCCTAAATAACGAAGGCTTCATGCAGCAGACGTATTTGAGTCACGCATTGTGTGCTTATAGACCCCAGGTGGCCCAAGACGGTTTTGATTTGTGCTATTGCCATGGCATACTGTATTACCTTTGACTCTCAAACACTTCCTGGTTTGGACCATCGGTCATATGAACACCCTAATTCAACGTTTCTCACTATACCTAGAGGGGCTAGATCCTACTTTGCTCTTGGCGGTGACAGACTCTACTTACATTCATAGAGACAGCACAGCCTCACAGTCAGTGGGATATCCATCTTCTAAACACAATGAAACATTTACAGAATCCTTTCTGTATTCTAAAACTCTTCTAATAGATCCTTAAGTTCATTTTAACTGGGGGAAAAAACTGAAACCATAAATAATAAGTAACAGCAATTCATATCCCTATATTTTATGTGAATATGATTTAAATATCACTTTATTTATCATATTAAATGTCAGTACAGTTAATTTTGAGTACATAATTAATATGGGGTAACCTATGGTAACCTATCCCTAATGATACATTTTTTAATGTTGTCGTTCTAAACTTTTCACACTCAAGAAATTGCTCTTTGTTTGACATTATCTTTACACTAAATTTGAACTTGCCCTTGGCTCTGCTCTTTGCATGGCAAATATTGTAATTTCTCCTGCCTAAAGCAATGCAGTGCTGAAGTTTCATTGTGCCACCTTAAATACTATTATCTTTCCTACTTCTGTATCTTTTAAAATATATTTTAAAATATAATATTCATATAAGGATTTTAAAAGTGTAACTCAGCATGATTCACAACAATGAGGCACATAAAGAGTTTGAATTTTGCTTGTTTTTGAAGCTTCCCCGTTTAAAAAAGTTTACTCAATTTTTCAAGCTGAAAGGATTAAATAGGAAGAATGATTTATGCCAAACATGGAGAAATTTAGATCAAGTACCTTTAACAACTCTGTTTTCTCCAAATAGGAAACAAATTAAGAGGAACTGTTTAGAGTAACCTGAAACTGTTGAATTACAGATAAATTCATAAGTAGAAGTTAAACACTATTGACTAATATAACTCCCACTTTGATGGATTTTGGAAAACAAAATGCCTTCTTTGATACACAGAGCTTTCCAGTAGAGGGCTCCGCAAGACTGAAGGAAGCTCTATTCCACAGACTTGAGGAGGCTCCTCTTGTGAAGCCATTTTATGATTATACACAATATAGTGAAATCGTGTTTTGAAACTCCACCCATAGCATTTTTCACACACCCTTACAGTGGACTGAGACTTTTTAGAAAAGTGTTGATCTAGTACTGATTTCAGTGGATCATTAGTTTGATTTTAACACCCTAAAGTACATGTAAACTCGTTGGTTTTTCCGGACTCTTGTCTGAAGATACAAAGCAATCTACTGTCTGAACTGCAGGATTCATGGGGACAAAAGAAGCTGTTTCCTTGGAAACACATCACTGAAAGCTCTGGGAACATCTCCTTCCTAGGAGTTAATTTGTTTCAGATGGGGAAAGGTGGTTACGAGAGAGAGAGAGAGAGAGAGAGAGAGAGAGAGAGAGAGCAGAAGCTCATAGAGACTTTCCTATCATCACTGTTATTTTTTTCAAAAAAGTAGGGGGCAGCAGCAAGAGTAAACAGTAATGACATTATCACTATCTAAGGTTGTAACTCTACAGCAATTCCTACCTATAAGTAGGAAATACAGAGTAGGGATGGGAAGAAATTTCCTCATTGAGCCAAAGTAGTCAAAAATGTGCTGACTATCCTTCCCAGTTTCCCAATTTGCTGGAAATTTTCCAATGCCCTGCTTCATTTAATGCTGATCATTATGAAGTGCAGATGTTTACCACTTAGGTAGAATTACCTATAAAAGATAACGACCTGTCATTGAATTGAAGAAAGATGGAATTTCTGACTCATTGATTTGAACATTTTTCCCTGTTGTAGTGGAGTATTAATCCTGCTAAATCTACTCTTTTACTTGACTCCTTGCTTTCTTTGTCCCTTCAAGCATGTATTCATTGAGAAGTGTATCGTATTCAGGCCTATGGAAGCTTCCTCAATTCTGGACATGGTAGTATGTGTTCAGTAAGACTCTGTTGAAAGGTTCAGTTTAGAGCTATAGCATTGAATAAAACACAACCGTCTATATATGAAACGTAGGACCTATTTTTTTAGATCACCTTTCTAATGAACCAAGTTAACCAAACAGTGATCACACCACAAATTAACTGTGATATACAAGAAAAATACCCACATATTTACTCATTCAACAGTATTTCTTTTTTTTAATATATTTTATTGATTTTTTACAGAGAGGAAGGGAGAGAGATAAACAGATAACTGTCCCAGACGTTGTTTTGCTTATAAACAGATGGGAAGATTACAACTGGAATTAAACTTGGGGCGCTACCATCACACCTCAAGTGTTTGCATATACTATGAGTGTCAATAACAAACCTTGACAGTTCTTAACTTGGAGTGCTAAAGACTACTCTGGTTTGGCCTGCTCAGATCAGCCCTCTATCTCTGACTACTGGACCTCACCAAAATCAAGGTACTATTCTTGACTTAGTAAGTTTTATGTGTAGGAATGTACTGCTGAATATTCCTGGGTCCTATAGACTGCCTGGTGGGGAAACGGGAAGAAGAGAATTGAACCAGGGTTGAGGCCAGATCCCATGAATGGGATGTGATATCTTCATGGAATTAAGGGGAAAATGAGCTCTAGGCCAAAACCAGCAATGAATGAAGTAAGAAGTGGAATAGAAAGTGATAGACAGACACTAACAACTCAGAGGAGCAGCTATCAAGTGAATAATACCAAAGTGGATTTAAAAGCAACCCCCAGTCTGCCCTACCTGGTTTGGCTCAGTGGATAGAGCATCGGCCTGCAGACTGAAGGATCCCAGGTTAGATTCCGGTAAAGGGCACATGCCCAGGTTGCGAGCTCAATCCCCAGTGGAGGGCGTGCAGGAGGCAGCCGATCAATGATTCTCATCGTTGATGTTTCTCTCTCTCTCTCTCTCTCTCTCTCGTTCTCTCTCTCTTTCCTTTCCTCTCTGAAATCAATAAAAATATATTTTAAAAACACACACACACACAAAACAATCCCTAGTCTCTCTCCCCCACAAATATACTTCATTAAAGCAGTTCTTATATGGTAGTAAGATGTGACATTGTATTTGCTACAGCTAGTTGCATGGCCTTCTTCACAGGTGGCTATATAGTTAAGCATTCCCTTTTATGAAAGTGTCATAATTCTACCAGAAATTTGAAGTACCTGTCAAAATATAAGCTCCCTGTGGGTGACAATTGTATTTATCTTATTTACTGTGATGCCCCTACACCTTTGCATATGGATGAAGGAAATACAGATTTGTTAAGTAAGTAAATAAATAAATAGCTGGCATTTCAAAAAATTTATTTTCTACAAAGAAGTTCGCTAAACTCTTTGTAATTATCTTGCAAAGATACTTCCTTTTTAAAAACAGCATGTTTCAAGTAACTTAATTTAATTACTTGGGTTTAATTGTGGGGGTTTTACTTTTATTGAAGGCACAACAAAAATTAACTATATCCCATGTGCAATTTCTCAAAATGTAGAAATTATATGGCGGCTTTCTGAAATCTGTTTTTGAGTGGTTGAGAATTTTATTTTTTACATATTCCCTATGCTGTACTTTACATCCCCATGACTATTCTGTAACAACCAATTCGTATTTCTTAATTCCTTCACCTTTTTCACCCATCCTCCCAACCGCCCTCCCATCTGACAAACATCAAAATGTTCTCTATATCTATGAGTATGTTTCTGTTCTGGTTGTTCTTTTTTATTATTATTCGGTTGTTGAGAAATATATACTTATTGCCATTTTATATTTCATCTTTTTTTCTTCTTCTTCTCCTTAAAGAAGATCCTTTAACATTTTATGTAATACTGGTTTTATGGTGATGAACTCTAGTGTTTTCTTGTCTGGAAAGCTCTTTTTATGTCCTTTGATTCTAAATGATAGCTTTGCTGAGCCAGAAACATTGGGTTTTGATCTCCTATTTGTGTAAGAACTTATCCGCATCACTTTCTTCTACTAATGGCCTATGTTCTCAGACTCTCTTATCTATTTTTATTCAGGTCCTAAATGTGGATTTTTTTCCAAGGTTCTCTCTGGACTCTGACTTTGATCTTCACACATCTTTAAATATAACCCACATGCAAATTGTATTCTAAAATTGGCCACCAGTCCCCCTGCTTTATCAACATAATATTTTATTGCTATCTTGCCTTGCATGAAAAAACAACAACACAAGACTTCTCTTTTTCATTCTTAATTATGCTTCCTCTTGAATTCATATTGTAGTTCTAATATTGCTTCACTACTTTCCCAATATTCTATAATTAAATCCTTACAAGAATCTCATCTCTTTCCCATGACTCCCAACTAAAATTAGTGGATAAAATACAAAAATAAAAAATATGGTCAATCCTCCCATTACTTTAATCCAGCGGTTCTCAACCTGTGGGTCTCTACCCCTTTGGGGGTCAAACGACCCTTTCACAGGGGTCGCCTAAGACCATCGGAAAACACATATATAATTACATTACGATTCATAACAGTAGCAAAATTACAGTTATGATGAAGCAATGAAAATAATTTTATGGTTGGGGGTCACCACAACCTGAGGAACTGTATTAAAGGGTCACGGCGTTAGGAAGGTTGAGAACCAATGCATCTCTCACATTTTATTCCATTATCCTTACTCATTACTTTTGTTCCTGTCCTATTACATAGTCTTCCAACAGTAGATTTTGTCTTTCCCTTTTAATTCATCTTACACATTACTCTCAGCACAACTTCCTAGAGTATTATTCTGTGCCCTCATGTATCTAATGCAATTAAATATACTCTAAATCGACTTGCCAGACTATGTTGAGACATGCTGCAAAACCTTCATGAACATACTCCAGAAAACTCAAGTAATTGCTTTTTTCAAACACACTATGGCATTTCCTAGCTCTGTGCATCTCTTATGCTATTCCTTCCACTAGGAATGCACATTCATCTCCCTTCTTCTGCTTAAATTTATTTACCTGGAGTTTTGTCCTTTTTCCTGGCTCTTCTTGTAGTAGTCACTTATGGTTGTGTGACAAATTACTCTAAAATTTAGCAGCTTAAGACAACATTTATTTTCTCCCAATTTCTTTGCACCAGGAGTCTGGGTATAATTGAACTGGATGCCTCTGTCTCCATGTCTGAACTTCAGTCAGAGAGTCAACCACCCCTGTGGGTATCTCAAGGCCCAGCCTGGGAGAGATTTCACTTCCGAACTCACTTGTGTGGTTGTTGGCAGGGTTTAGTTCCCTGCGGACTGTTGACAGAGGGCCTGAGGTTCTCACTGGCTTTCGATTGGAGGCTGCTCTCAGCTCTCTGCCACTGCACAGGGCAGCTCCCAGCACGGCTGGCGGCTTGCTTCATCAGAGCAAGTGAGAGAGCAAGAGAGACCAGTCATGGAGGCCAGTATCATTTTATAGCAATCTCAGAAGTGACGTCCAATCACCTTTGTATTCTATCCAGAGTAGAGAGTCACTTCAGGGAGAAGATGACATAAGCATGTGAATATTAGTAGACATGGGTCACTTAGATGTTGTCTATCAACCATATTCCTCATTGCCATTCCTTTCTTATTTCTCTCAGGAAATACAAACTCTTGTTGGTTTCTGAATTCTTATAATAGTTCATTGGCTTCCTTTTTGTGCCACTAATCACTTTTATTATTAGAGTACTTTTGTATATACTAGCTGTGGGCTATAAATTAATTCTCAATTTTACAATATTTTACACGTGGTATTTTTGGCTAAATATTGCTGAATGGTTTCTATCTCTGTCATAATCTCTCTTAATAAGAGAGAAGTTTCTTAGTACCTTTCTTTCTATTCAAACTTTCACCTCAAACATCATGGATACTCTAACCTGAAAAACCAACATAAACTTCCAAAATACCCAGCGGAAGAAAACTTGTAAAATGACCCACCTTTTATTTTCCCTTTCTGGACTCAAGGTATGCCATTGTGGTTTTTAACAGTATAATTTTTAAAACAAAATTATACTACAACAACATATTCTTGAGATTAAGAAACAGTTCTAATGGCATTTCATCTGTATTTGCATTACTTTCCACAGAAAGCACTTAGAAAATGTTGATTAGCCCATAGTTTTGAGGGAAGTACACTACAGGGTCTTCTGCCATATAGATGAAATATTTCTACACTGAAAAATTAACCTAAAACGTATACTAAAGAAGATTGGTTTATAAGCTAACACCCATTCTTCTTAATTAAAACCTAGATCCAGCCGAAACCGGTTTGGCTCAGTGGATAGAGCATCGGCCTGCGGACTGAAAGGTCCCAGGTTCGATTCCGGTCAAGGGCATGTACCTGGGTTGCGTGCACATCCCCAGTAGGAGATGTGCAGGAGGCAGCTGATCGATGTTTCTCTCTCATCAATGTTTCTGACTCTCTATCTCTCTCCCTTCCTCTCTGTAAAAAATAAACAAAATATATTAAAAAAAATAAATAAAACCTAGATCCAAACAATAACTTCATAAAATATAGTGTAACACTTTTTGTTAAAAATAACCCAGCCAGGATGGCTCAGTGGTTGAGCATCAGTCTATGAACCAGGAGGTCACGGTTTGATTCCCAGTCAGGGCACATGCCCTAGTTGCACTCCATCCCCAGTGGGGGTTGTGCAGGAGGCAGCCAATAAATGATTCTCATCATTGATGTTTCTATCTCTCTCTTCCTCTCCTTTCCTCTCTGAAATCAATAAAAATATATTTTTAAAAATAATAATCTAGCAATAGACTGATATTAGCATCCTTAGTTCACAAAATGTTGGGAAAGGGAGTAATAATTATTTTTTACACATTGCACTAGTCAAACAACACTCCACATTATTTATTTTTATAAATTCCACTGTAAAAATTTTTATGCATTTTTAAATACTTACCTTAGCTTATACTCCCTTACCAGAAATGCTTTATTGTTTCAAGAGCATCCAATGCTGACCAATTACAAATGATTGTCTATTATAAGTAGACAGTGCCAAATGACAGTGATTATGTTCTTCTTTGAACATAGCTGGATTTTTTTCTTTATTTATTCCATTTTAAAATGATAAAAATAACTGAATAGTTATGCATCAAAATTATGAATATATCATACTTTTTCTGCAATTTTTATTGTTAGCATGAATGAATAGCACCATTGTGCTTGACTTCAATCATTGGTAATTTTTTGGTGGGACAGTGTTGACTTGCAAGCCAATGCGATTGTTGATGATGCTGCAGAAATGTTCAAACTTTGTCCCCCACCTGATAACAGAACTGCCATAACTGAAACGTACCATCTGCTGTTGTTTAAACAAAATAATGATTTAAACGCTCCACAAAACATATGCAAACTTCGGAACGCATTATTTTTTTTACTACAAACATAAGAGCTATAAATTTTGATTCAAAAGAAAAAGAAAACCACAAAGTTCTTGAATTTCTTCTGAGATTAAGTTAGAATCCAGATCTTCCTGAATTCAACTCTTTTTAATATTTTGCATCAGATCTTCAGTTGATCTGGTTTTCCAAAAGATATAAGTTCCGCTTTCATAATTCATTCCCAGTTTGGCCTGGAATAAGATAGCTTACCTCCACATTCCTGGCAAGAAACATTTCTTTGCTGGAAAAAAAAAAAGTTCACCTCTTAACTGAATGTTTGGCTAGAGATCAGGAAAAAATAAGATCCGATTTCTTTTACACTTGACTTCCTTTTTCATCTGACCCTTATACAGAATTGTCTTTATTCTTCACTCTGTCAGCTGGAATATAATAAATTATGCCAGTTCCTGTTGATCTAGCACCCTTAGGAATTCTTAAATATATTCCACAAATAATGTACCTTTCAGTTCATTGAAATCGAGCAGCTTGAGAATTCATTCATCTCAAACAAAGGATGTAAAATGTGTCTTCTCCACTTCCTAAGAGGCCCAATGTACCAACTGCCTTTAAACTGGTGTTTGATTTTCCAAGCTTCTAACTAGTGCCAACATTCCTTCTTTATAACGTTGCTGACTCCTCAGTTTTAGCCTCTTCTCTTTTTGCCTTCTGGGCCTGCAAATTTTTCTCATCCAAATTTTAAACTGCTGTTCCTTTGTTTACACAAGTTAACAATCTCCTACCAACTCACCTCCCCTCTCCCTCCAAACAGCCTAGTCAAGAGGAGAAAATATGGAGGAAGGAGTTCGAAAGCTGTGGGTTCTACAGCACACGGGTGTGAAGAAAATGGTGGTAATTGAGCCAGTGTTTGCTATACCAGTGTACTCTTTATGCAAAATAAAAACATGACATTATTTCAATCCCATGACAAAACAAGACCAATATACCCAGAAGAACAGTGTTTAATAAAATCTCCAATTGTTGAAAAGATATAAATGTGTTTGACAAAATAGAATACAAGAGCTTATGTTATATAGGAGATCTGTTATTGCTTAGCTCAGATCTATATCTGTATCTCTATCTCTGTATCTATAACTATATCTATATATCTATATCTATATCTATATCTATATATAATTATATCTTTCTCTGTATCTATATTTACATGTATTTGTATATGTATACCCATATCTATATCTATATCTGTATATAACTATATCTTTCTCTGTATCTATACTAACATGTATATGTATATGTATATGTATTCCCATATCTATACCTATATCTGTATATATATCTATCTATATATCTATATCTATATCTATATCTATATCTATATATCGATCTATATATCTATAACTAATCTACATCTATATATTTATGGTATATCTATCTGTAGAGAGAGAAAACCACCGTTTGGTCACTAATCTATGGTGTCTAACACAATGCCTTGAACATTGCAAACTCTCAGATCCCTTGTTTAGTTGGTTGGCAGTGAGTTTTTATTTGAGTCCAAAAAAATAAAACAAAGGAATGTCTTAAAGATTCAATAGGAACAAAGGCCTATGAAGTGTTTTCAGTTGAAAGTTCGGAAAAAGAAGGAAAATAAAGAATATGTCACTCAGGGCCTCATCAAGAAAGCAGTGATCACAGCAGCTATTTAAACGGAGAGAATTGAGCAGTGGAAAGGAAGTGGGTTTCCCTGGGTCCCCCTCCAGTCTCCCATCTCTCCTCATTGTCCAGACCTAATAGGAGACAGCTGGCAGATAAAAATACAGTTTGCTGTGTTCCAGCTCCCAAATCACAAACCAGAATATAGAAGGCAGTGAGAGACAATAGCTTGATAACCAACACAAGGGAGCAGGGGGAAAACAGATAGGCTAAATGACTGTAGCACACTGTCCCGGGTGTGTGGTGATCAGAACTGTGGTGGGGGCTGAGGAAGGGCACTTAGGAAGCCCAAGAAGTCAGGAAACTCTTTGCCCTTTGTAGAGCTTTCACATCTGGTTCAGACTTCTTTCTCCGCATCACAGACACCATTCTCCTTGTCTGAGGCCTGCGATGAGTCCTAATTGGCCATGGACTGAAGTTCAACCAGGTTGGCCTTATGCTCGTGTCTCTTCATGATCTGCCTCCTTCCTTCCTCTCCTTCTCTTCCTCACAAGGGCCCTGGCTCCAGTTCCCTTAAACGACTTACCAGTTACCTGACATGACGTGTGGACACACTGCACATGGTGTCCTCTCTGTCCAGAGCACCCATATTCATCATTCAGGACAGAATCTGATTGTTCCCTCCAGGTGAGCCCCTGTCTGTGCAGCCAGCACCTCTAATAAACCATCTGCCCAACTCTTTCTACTTTTCTGACCTCCTGTCCTGCTTCCTCTTCCGGGTTCACTCTGTGTCTGCCACGTGTGCTTCTCTATTCTTGTCTAGAGTTTGGCATTGGCTTCTGCCTTCCTTGAAGAGCTCTTTCCCCAGATTACCATGCAGCTCACCCCTCACTTCCTCTGAACCTTTGCTCAAATAAATGGCACCTTCTCGAACAGGCTTTTCTTACCCAGCGTTAAGAACATTGTAGACTGCAAACCCATTTGCTTTCCCTCTCTGTGGCTTTATTTCCCTACACAGACCTTATCACTTTCTAATATACTATGTCACTTATGACATCTGCTTCCTGAAAGAAGATTTTTGGTCTCTTCTGTTTGCCGTATGTCCACAGCACCTGGACAGGGTCAGTCACATGCGAGGTCTCAGAAAACATTGTTGAATGAATGAATGAATTAGGCTTGAATAAGGCATTGCCAAGCACTGGGGTGCTGAAAAAAATGATACTAATAGCTGCCAAAGAAAGGCAATGAAGCATAGAGGCAAAAACCAAAGAGTCTGGTGCGTTTGGTGGTCACTGGTGACCAGTAGGAGGTAGTTTTAACAGGATACAGAAACCATATTTACAAAGCTTGAGGAGTGTGGGTGTTAAGGAAATGAATTTAACCTCTTTTTTGTCAAAAATATTTTTTCCTGAATGTACAGAAAGACACGGAAAAAGAAAGTAAGTACTTTTTTAAGAAGAAAATTTGAGGCTACCTTTGGTGTAACACCAAATAAAAATTTGATAGTTTGGGGAGCAGATTCTTGAAGAAAAAGGAGGCAATTGATTATGAGCATAAGTAGCATAGTTAAGATTAAAAAATAAATAATCATTCTCCTCTGGGACTGGAGGAAAAGCAGGAAAGTGAAGGTAAAATGTTTGTTTCAGGGGAAAGAGGAAGTTGCAGAATGTCTGTGAATGAATGAGGAAGTTGTGGAGTCAGGTTATACCATCTGGTCAGAGGTGAAGGGCCAGATGCTCCGCAACACAGCACGAGGACCCCAGAGAGAGAATCACCAGGGCCCAGAAGACCTGTCCTGCTCCTGCTTCATGGGACCCTGCTGGGGCCATTCACCTGGTGCCTTCCCACAGCAGCAACTCCTAGGGCAAGTGCAGAGTTAGAGCAAGGAGATTTGTATTGGTCAGCCAGCATTGTTTCTGAATTGAGATGTGGCAGTGCTCTGAGGGCATCTGGTAGAAGCAAGGCCAGTGGGCTTAGTATTCCCTCCACTCTCTCCTCAGTTCACCTTGTGAGGCAACCTAGTGATTCTGTAAAATTCAAGGGACAATGCTGAGACTCCAGCCTGTCAAAATCAGTAGGCTTTTGTTTGTTTGTTATTATTTATTTATTTGAGAGAGAGAAAGAGAGAGAGAGAGAGAGAGACTGACTGACTTTTCATTCCACTTATTTAAGCATTCATTGGTTGATTCTTGTATGTACACTAACCTGGGATCGAACTCACAACCTTGACACATGGGGACCATGCTCTAACCAACTGAGCTACCCAGCCAAGACCAAAATCACTTGTTTTTGAGAGTAAGAAATACATTCATTAAAGTATACAACTTCTGTGATTATATGCTGAGGGGTTGTTTTCCAAGAGTTTAAATTATTTACAAACATTATGGAAGTGCTTGAGTTTCTGAGGTCTGTGGATGCAAACATGTGAGCAGATTAACATAACGTTGGTGTGCCACAAAGTGAACAGGGGACTTAGTTTGCATCCATATAAATCTCTGGGATCTTTATCAGGTGTCCTTTCATTTGCTTTTGTATTAAATTAATTCAGATATTTTGGGACACTAAAATCTGAGATCTCTGGTATTTTAAATGTGCTACTAATATATTTATTTTTCTCATGTCATTTCAACTATTTTAAAATAAAATTTAAGAAATAAAATGTAATTTGTCATTTTACAGATTACATATACAATATTAAGAGGGATAAAATTAAGAATTGTTGATAGGCAGCTGTATTAAATAAATTACACATTTAAAAAACTCATTATGAAAACTCTAAATTTTTGAAATCAGCATATTCTTACCTGTTGGTTATTCTGGATTCAACCATTTCCGCAGTAGTATATTTATACTATTTAGCCATCAGCCACATTTTTCCATTAATAAAATTTTATACACAGAGAAAAACAAAAACATGCTCTTCAAAAACATATTCAACTTGTAATTCAGACCCACATTGCTTTTATAAACACTTTTTTTTATCAATAGAGGAATCTAAATGGCATAGCCAGCAGAGATATGCAGGATTTGGCTTGATTTGGTTATGACTGTTGAACATATGTACTCATCTGCTTCTCTGCTGTGTGACCCCGTAATGTCACCTAATATTTTCTCACTGTCTTTTGAGTTTAGAAAGACATGTGGCCAGGATGTAATACTTCTCTTTAGGGTAAACATTGGCTTGCTCATTAAATTCCCCTACATTGTAATTGTGACTCATCCTTTGCTTATTAATAGCAGCTAACATGATAAGACTATGAAGTAGCTCATTGCCACAAGAAAAGTTGTTGTAAATGTTGAGAGTATAAATGGCTGCAATAAGAATAAAATATATACAAGAGTATTGAATTTATTGTGTGTTTTAAGTAAAACCTGTAATGTACTGGGAATGACCATAATTACTTAAATTGAAATCAAGAAGGGTGACCATGCTCTTTCAAAGTTCTGATGCTCTTCTATTTGAACAAAGACCCCCTCACCAGAAAGCTTGCTTCATGAGGGCAGATACTCTATTCTGCCCATAATGGGAGCTCAATATATATTTGAATGAATGAATAAATAGAATAGAATAGAATAGAATAGAATAGAATAGAATAGAATAGAATAGAATAGAATAGCTCTTATACCCAACATTTTGATTTCCAAGCAGTATAATTTCTGTTATATTCCAAAATATTCTATTAGAATCAAAAGTAACTCAATATCTGAAGACCGTTGAAACAAAAAGTCTGTGGAAATTTATTGTTTTTATTTTTAAATGTTCTATTACCCTGAACATCCATCCACAGGAAAATGTTTTCCTAGGCTCTGGCTACATGACCACAGGAGAATTGGACCACTGCTGAAAAACTAATTGAACAATCCAGCCAGTCTGTTGTGCTGAAGGCTGTTTAACACATCACGAATGTCAGGACTGGTTCCCCACTGCTAAGGCAGGCACAGAGATGAGTCACCAGTCACTGTGCCAAGGTAGTTTTCAGATTCTTCATAGTTTTAGTACTCAGACCAGGGTATTTGATATTCATGAGCATCTCACATTATTCATCAAAAATATGAGAGCAACAGAAGTTGCACTCATACTTGAGAGATCTAGCCCTGGTTGGGTGGATCAGTTGGTTGGAGCATCCACCCAGACACCAAAAGGTTGTAAGTTCAAATCCCGATCGGGGTGCATACAGGAGACAACCAGTTGATGTTTCTCTTTCACATTGATGTTTCTCTCTCCCTCTCTCACCCTTCTTTTCTCTCTCAAATCAATAAAAACATGTCTTTCAGTGATAATTTTAGAGAGAGAGAGAGAGAGAGAGAGAGAGAGAGAGAGAGAGAGATGGATGGATCCAAAATCCTTGAGCAACTACAGGAAGAACAAAAGTAGAGTGGCTCAGAGGTCAATGGAGGTAGCCTTTCTGGGGTATTTTCTGACTTCTTTGTTCAAATTCAACAGCTTTAGGTACATCCTAACACCTTTAATGAAATTTGTTGTCTTCTAGGAAAATTAGTTAAAATCTAAATGTAATGGATTTTTAGTTTGACCATAAAGCAAGAGAATCACAAAGCGGATCCAACTGCCATGTCTTAGTATAATCTACATAAAGCCAGGATGGTTGGTTCTTGCCTGGGAGTGGGCCTCAGAATCGTGTTTTATTTTAAAAGAACTAAGAATCCAGAAATAGCAACAGATTAATTTAAAATAAATGTTTTAGTAGTCCTATATGGGATCCTAGAACAGAGAAGGGCATTAGCAAGAAACTAACAAAAATCTGAATTTTTCTCCTTATTTTCTTATTGGTTACATTTGACAGCTTTGTTATACATGTGAGGAGCTACCTATACATGTGACTATCAGGAAGTAAGGGTCTTTGGAGGGCATTTTGAAAGTTGGCTATTATGTGATTTTTTTTTAAAGTATATTCTGCAATTATTGGAAATGGTGTTATAAATATGCATGAGCTCAAGCTGTTAATTTGTATTACTCAAATCTTTTTTATTTTTTTTTAATTTAAAAATAATATATAATATATACACAGTAAAACATGCAAATCTTGAAATTGTATAAATGCACACACCTATGTAAATGCCACCTATATCAAGAAATGGGACATTACTGGCACCAACAAATCTCTGCCAGGCCCCCTCTGAGTAACTATCTCCCCAAGGGAACCATTATTTTGATTTTATAAATTGTTTGTATGTTTGTTTTTTAGAAAGAGAGGAAGCAGGAGGGAGGGAAAGAGTGAAAAAACATCAATCAGTTGCCTACTGCAATGACCCCAACCGGGGATTAAGCCCGCAGCCTGAGTATGTGCCCTGACTGAAATCGAACCTGCGGCCTTTCTGTGTAGGGCACACAGCTCAACCAATTAAGCCACACCTGCGAGACCTATTCTGCCTTTTAACACTATAGTTTGCCCTGCCTTTTTAAAGTTATATAAATAAAACTACACAGTATGCACTCTTTTGTGCAGTTTTAGGAGTTTAACCATGTTGTTGCATGTGTCAGTGGTCTATTTGCCTTCACTGCTGTATAGAACTGGACTGTATAATTGCATGAAAACATTTATATTTTAATTGTTAAGGTCTATTTGGGTTACTCCTAGTTTGCAGCTATGACAAAGAATCCAACTATAAAAATTTTATACATGCATTTGGTATACAGATGCTTGCAGTCCTATAACCCTATGTCAAACTTGAGTGAAATTGCTGGGTCAGAGGCATAAATACGTTTAATTTGAAAGATATTTTCAAATATTCTTCACAAGTGGTCTAAGTTAAATTCTTTCCATAGTTACTCCACATCCTCACCAGTCCTTTATAGAGAGTTTCATATGTTTTCAAATTTTAGTTCTTCTGATGTATGCATAATAGAATTTCAATTAATAGAGAATGAGAGTAATAGAAACTTATTCATTAGCAAATAAATCAGTAATAATTGGTGCAGATAAGAATCACTAACAGGTGCTAAAATTAGTGGGCAAAAATTGGATGAGAACACAGATATTTCATATTCTCAAAGTAGTCTCTCTTAGTTACTTAATAATTACAAAGGGAAAATAGTAATTTGACAGTGGTAAAACCTCTTAAAAACTATTTTAAAAACTCCAGTTTAACCAAATGCCCAATTTAAAGTCCCCAGCAATGGTTGATATAGACATCATATACCTACAGACCATGCATTTAGTAGCATTCAAAATCCCTTCTGGGGTATTCTTGCAAAAAATGCATAACTTAAATTATGAAGAAACATCATAAACCTAGGTTGAGGAACATTCTACACAAGAAGTGACCAGTAATCTTCAAAAGTGTTTAAGGCATGAAAGACAAGGGAATTACAGAGCTTCCCGGGATGGAGGAGGCTGATGTGTCAGCTGAACACAGTGTGTTTTCCCGGGTCAGGAAAGCGGCCACTGGTGGCATTCCACTAACTCAGCTTCAAGTTCAATTTGGAAGCGTTTGAGTGAAGTTTCTTCGTTGGTTACTAGTGATACTTATTTAATTTTCTGACTATGATTTTTTTTACTCTGGTTATGTAAAAGGTTAAAAATGTATGGGAGCTTTATAAATAAGTTTAATATATTATCACTTCAGAATTTAAAACAAAAAATTATGCAGAATAGCAGCATCTACTTAAATGAGCATTAAAAAATTATGGTCTCTTTTCCCTGTGAAGTATCTATCACTCTGCATTTAAAAAGGATATAGCCTGGCCGGTGTGTCTCAGTGCTTGAGCTTTAGCCCATGAACCAAGAGGTTTGATTCCTGGTCAGGGTACATGCCTGCGTTGTGGGTTTGATCCCCAGTGTAAGGTGTGGCAGGATGCAGCTGATCAATGATTCTCTCTCATCATTGATGATTCTCGCTCTCCTCCTCCCGTCATCTCTGAAATCAGTAAGAATATATTTAAAAAAATAATTAATAAAATAAAAATGAGATAGACCAGCTGGTGTGCTCAATAGTTGAACATGGACCTATGGACAAGGAGGTGATAGCTTGATTCCAGGTCAGGGCACATGCCCAGGTTGCAGGCTCGATCCCCACTAGGGGGCGTGTGGGAGGCAGTAGATGGATGTTTCTCTAGTCATGGATTGTTTCTCTTTCTCCCTCTCCCTTCCTCTCTCTAAAATAGATAGATAATATATTGTTAAGGTCCACTAAATATACATATATTTAAAAGGATATAGAAGACCCATTTATACAGATATTAAAATATGTTGCTGAAATTCTGTTCAAATTAAAAAAAAATAGTTGCAGAGTAATGTGTATTATTCTGTGTATATACCAAACAAATTATATATTGTTTTATATGCAAAAGTTCTGGAATAATTCAAACAAAACAATTCACTACTTCTGTCTTAATTAGAGTTGTGAGGAAAGTGAAAGGAATGTTTCATACTTTATTACATATACTTCTATGTTCTTTAACTTGATAACAAGAATGAATTTCTTCTATTTTTTTAAAAATACACAAAGAGAAGGAAAATCGCCATTTACTTCCCATTTGTTTATAGGATTAAGATAAATTTTAGCCGTAACCGGTTTGGCTCAGTGGATAGAGCGTCGGCCTGCGGACTGAAAGGTCCCGGGTTCGATTCCGATCAAGGGCATGTACCTTGGTTGCAGGCACATCTCCAGTAGGGAATGTGTGGGAGGCAGCTGATCGATGTTTCTCTCTCATTGATGTTCCTAACTCTCTATCTCTCTCCCTTTCTCTCTGTAAAAAATCAATAAAATATATTTTAAAAAAATAAATTTTAAAATATAGTGTGTATTGTATCTATCTTATCCTTCAAATGTTAACCTTATTTTCCACCATTTTTTTTACTTTAGCATTTATCTTTGTGAATAACATATTCACTTTTTTAAAATAATTTTATTTTCTTTCACATTATATTTTAAAATTAGAAATAGAAAGCTGTACCATAAGGGAAACATCTGGGAATACTAGATTCCCAGTCACTGGGGATTCAGATAATTTCTTTATTACTGAATGGCAGCTTGTGAGGGTGGCATTCTTTTTAAATGCATTCATTCACATGGTCTGTTATTCTTAACCCAATAATCATTCTTCCAGATGACTCAGCAGAGCCAGAGGCAGGCTCCTGCGCCCAGCAGGGTTCCTTTGGAGGTTTTTGCTCTGAGGGTTTCTGCTCTGAAGTTGGATTCTCTGTATCCTCCTGTCTGTGCCCAGTCCCTCCTGTCTGTGCACCAGTCCCTCCTGTCTGTGCCCCAGTCCCTCCTGTCTGTGCCCAGTCCCTCCTGTCTGTACCCCAGTCCCTCCTGTCTGTGTCCAGACCCTGCTGTGTGCCCCAGTCCCTCCTATCTGTGCACAGTCCCTCCTGTGTGTGCCCAGTCCCTCCTGTCTGTGCCCAGTCCCTGCTGTGTGTGCCCCAGTCCCTCCTGTGTGTGCCCCAGTCCCTGCTGTCTGTGCCCAGTCCCTGCTGTCTGTGCCCAGTCCCTCTTGTCTGTGCCCCAGTCCCTCCTGTCTGTGCCCCAGTCCCTCCTGTCTGTGCCCAGTCCCTCCTGTGTGTGCCCCAGTCCCTCCTATCTGTGCCCAGTCCCTCCTGTCTGTGCCCAGTCCCTCCTGTCTGTGCCCAGTCCTTCCTGTGTGTGCCCCAGTCCTTCCTGTGTGTGCCCAGTCCCTCCTGTGTGTGCCCAGTCCCTCCTGTGTGTGCACAGTCCCTCCTGTCTGTGCCCAGTCCCTCCTGTCTGTGCCCCAGTCCCTGCTGTCTGTGCCCAGTCCCTCCTGTCTGTGCCCAGTCCCTGCTGTCTGTGCCCAGTCCCTCCTGTCTGTGCCCAGTCCCTCCTGTCTGTGCCCCAGTCCCTCTTGTCTGTGTCCCAGTTCCCAGTTGGCCCTGTGACCTCACTCCTTGATCAGACCTAAGAAGAGTTATTGTTTTTTCAGTGTTTTTTTTTTCAACTTTAAAAAAATTATATTTTTATAGATTTCAGAGAGAAAGGGAGAGGGAGAGAGAGATGGAAACATCAATGATGAGAGAGAATCATCGATAAACTGCCTCCTGCACACACACACCCCACCCCCACTGGGGATCGAGACGGAAACCTGGGCATCTGCCCTTGACCAGAATCAAACCCGGGACTCCTCAGTCCACAGGCTGATGCTCTAGCCACTGAGCCAAACCAGCTAGGGCTCAGCTTTTTACTTGTTGTTAGGACAGTGATCATTTCCTGGCCCCTTCATGCCAGACAGGAGACTGACGATCCCCCAGATTATGCTGCTAATTTCACTTTTTCTGTCTCTACTCCTATTCCTGCCACACCTACCAGGTGCAGTTGTAATGTTCTCTGCTCTGATACACAGTTATATCAAAGGTGAGAAAACAAGAAAATTCCCTCTTGAAGGGAAAAGGGAGCATTCAGGCAGGTGAAGGAATACTTGCGAGACCAAGGTCCTGGTTTGATGAACCATTGAAAGGGGATGCGGGGAAGAAGATTTTAAAGTTACTGGGCAAAGAGAATGGAACTGATGAAACAGAAATACAAAGGAAAAATGAATTCCACATAACATTCTTCCAAGGATGACAAGGTGAAATACCCCATTATTCTTAGGCAACGACTATGTATGAATAGGGAGGAAAGGAACCAGAATTCGATTTCCTCAAAGTTACAGTGGCCCGTTAGTGTAAGAAGATCCTGACGTACAGACGCACCAGAATTCCACTGTGAGTAGTTTACCGCCCACAGAAACCTATGCCAAAAAGCTTCATTCGCCATAAGATCTGTACCTCAGAACCACTGCTGTTTTTTTCAGACGCGAAGTTGGTTTTTGCAGGGTGGTTTTTTAACAAAAATGACTGTCAGAGTATTTTCAAGAAAGCCATTAGGGCATCACACATGCAGAGCTATGCTTTTAGTGGGGACCTTGATTTTACAGAACCATTTCTTCTGAACATGAAAGGACTTTTATACTAAGCAGCATTTCATCTTGATTATTTTGGACATTACATAAATATACATTTACACACAGGAAAGTAAGGAATGGCCTTTTATTTCAAAATTATCATGGCAGAAAATGAAATAGATACATGAATAATGAGAAAATGACATTCTAGTACTACAGGAGTAGCTGAAACCAAGGCACTCAGCCAGTAGACTTGCTTTTGCAGTAGATGATGAAATTGTGTAAGCGCACAATGCAATAAATTAAGTAGCATATCAACTAAGTACTGTTAAATCCCATTTAAATATACTATCCCTGATCGCTGGAGGAAAGTTCGGAGTGTACACCGAAGAAATCAAGTTGTTTTGAACTTAGTTATATGGTCCTTAACTAAATTATGGATTGCTAATGCATTTGCTTTTGTACAAAATTTTTCTCTATCCAAAAGAAGATGCTAATATAAACCCCCCATATAAAATAAGATTACCCAAATTTGCTCTTATGACAATGAAAAATGTAGTCATTCCCCAGGTCAGAAATATGATCTTGGTAGTACTCCTAATAAAGGCGGCACTGTTTCAGGGTGAAAGCACACTCGATTTTGTAAAGAGAAGCAGAATTAAGTAATCATACAACATTGGGGATACTCATTTAGCTTTGCCAGGTTTCATTTTCCCAAATGAAAAATGAGAGAATTGCACATCTAACTCTGAGCTTTCTGGTTTTGATATTAAGTACCATGCAGAGGGAGCTTACCGTATGCTAAGCAGATTATAAACCTTTTCAATTCTGTTACAATAGCCCACAAGGGTTATTACTATCTCTTACAGGTGAGAACCCAGAAATCCAGGAAGGTCAAGTATTGTCCTCACAGCCAGACAGTCAATTCTAGAACCAGGTTTGTGTCTGCCTCTCGGTGTCAGAAACCTATTTTATTCCCCTTCTATGACAATACTTAGCTTTCACAACTATCACCTCCTGCCCAGCCTTGAGCCGACACTTTGTAAAATGAAGAAGAAAAAGTGCATTCATTCTTGGCTTTTCTGTGGGAACAATGAAACATTCCCACAAAACGCAGTAGAAGGGAATCATCCCTGAAGGGCCAGCAGTTGATGCAGCCACGGACAAAGGCTTAGTCTTTGCTTCGTCTCTCAGAGGAGGTAGCAATGCTGCTGTGAAGATGCAAGAAATGTCCGTCAGCAATTTACTGCCCATTCCACCGGCACGCTGAGCTAAGTGCTCAGAGTGGGACCTGCCACAGCTATTTTCAGAAGCTGCACCGTGTCCACAGACAATCATCTTCTCCTCATCATTCTGGTGGAAGCAGAGGGAAAAGAACGTGCAGACCGAGCCCCCGTGGGAACCGAGGAGATGACACGGAACCCCCACCAGGAAGCCAAGAGCGAAAGGCACTGAGCACAGGCACCATCCTCGCCCCTTAGTTGGAACTGTCGCTGACAAGTTATGAACCCATGACCTTGGGTCTCTCTTGAGTGTTGTATCTCATTTAAAATTAGTGAAAATATCTTTACATCGAATGCTCACAGAACAAATTTCAATTGAGCAATTCCTTTGATTCATACCTATTTTCTCAGAGACATGCTGGGCCTCCCTGAGATCAACCAGTTTTTGCTTTTGGGGTGCTGCACACTTTCCCATCAAAGTCACCTGTCACCCAGTTGCCCAGTCCCTGTCCCACTTCGAGACAAGAAAGAAACGCAATACCACCTAGATCAGGAGATCTGGCCTTCAGAGGGCCTCCAAAGAAGCCAACTCCCGCAGCCCAGAAGAGGCCAGGGTGACAACTCCCCATGGTTGAACTTCGACCAATGGGAAAGCAGGCGTTCCTGGAGTCCTGCAGGTAGCGTCTCCCCTGGCTCTTCCTCCCATGGACTACTCGGGGGCGATATGTCTGTGCAGCCCACCCATTAACGCCCGCCTGCCAAGCAGCCCGTCATGAAACAATGGCCAGTACGGCAATGTGTCACTTCTCATGACTTCACATCTGTCCCTGCATGACTGCTCTTGGCACTCACTCACTCTTACTCTTCTAATTTAGAGCCCTATCGCCCATGGCAGCATCAGTCCTGCATCCTCGCTTCAGATGTGGTCACCGGGGAACCTGGTCTGCGACACTAGGGTCGACTGAACTGTAGGCCCGTGCGAGCCCGCTAACTAAAGAAAAAACAGAGCCCAGCCAGTGTGACCCAGTGGTTGAACATTGACCTATGAACCAAGAGGTCAGGGTTCCATTCCTGGCCGGGGCACATGCCTGGGTTTCAGGCTCGATCCCCAGTGTGGGGTACACAGGAGGAAGCCAATGGATGATTCTTTCTCATCACTGATGTTTCTCTCTCTCTCTCTCCCTCTCCTTTCCTCTCTGAAATCAATCAATCTATATATATATATATATATATATATATATATATATAGTGACAGAAAGCAACCTGGCTTCTCTCAGTTGGAAGCAAGAATGTGAAGGAGCAAAATGTGAAGGAGCAAATGAAACTGGCCTCCATAGATAATTGAAGTCTGCTGGACACAAGGCCTCATTTAATTGTGTTGCTCTCGTTGTAAAGAGAAGGAAAGCAAACCTTGGAGAGGTCTGGTGACTTGCCCAAGCCACAGCTTTTATAGAAGAGTGCTGGAATTCAGAACTAGTTTGTTGGGTTTTTTTTTTACCCTAAACTGACTGTCTTCAATTAATGCACGGAGGAGCTGAGGGAAGACACATCTCTAATTAAAATGTCAGTGCAATAATTCACAGGAGCTATATTAGGAGCTCTTCCTGAGAACAACGGGAGCTACAGTTAACCTGAATTGGAAAATGTGGCAATCTTGTCACTGGTTTCCTTCTGAGTCGCATCCAATGAAACAATTCCATTGAAGATCCAGTTTTGAAAAGAGTGCACATGCTTTAAAAAAATGTAACCGGTGCATGAAAAATAATCGCTTCAATAAAAAAGAAGGAAAAATCCAGAGGCCCATTGTGCTGTCGGTGTACTGTTGGCAGATATTTTAAAATCCGAACTCCAGAACTGAATGTTCAAGCTACTTCAGGGCAATGCCCCGGGGCAGTGGGTCTGGGCCTGGACACTGCGAGGAGCAGAGTTGAAATTGTCAGCACAGTTGAAGGCATTTACGGGAAAGCCAAGATTGAGGGTGAAGGGAAATGAGATGGAGGAAATGAAACGGCTGGATTATTCAAATGTGCTGCCGACAGATCCTCAGCTCTGGAAGAATGCACTGTGCATTCCAGGTAAATGGATTAGGCTAACTGATTCCAGGTGTTCGGAAGGATAATTGATTCATTCAGCAAACAGTTTTTTTTTAAGTACCTACTATGTGGAAAGCAATGCCATGAAAAAGAAGTGTGAACAGCCTTCATTCCATCCTGGAATTCTCCCCAATTCCAAATCATATCTTTATTTTATTTCCATATATTTACAAAATCAGATTTTTAGTCAGTATCATCATTGGTTATGAATTTGGGAGCTTACTATGCAGTCTTTCTAGTTAAAATCTATATTCTACTTCAGATGTCTCCTCCAACCCCTCTAATATCTTGAACTAGTATTTTTTTGTGGAAAATTCCACATGTTTAAATTATTTGATGTCATTGTTTTCTACAGATTATTTTTTCAGGCTTTACCTATATTTTAAATAATCAGAGAAAATTTTATTTGAATAAATTGTTTCCTGGAATAGCAGATCCCACCATCGGGAGAAAATAAAACTGTAGAACAGTATTCTTTGTCTTCAGTTTTTTTGTGACTACAGGAAAATAATTAATACAACTGAAATAGAATAAGTTTAAAATGAAAACAATGAAATATGTTTTGTTATTATGACAAGCTTGCTGCTTAAGCACATTATCCCTAAAAGGAAATTCTTCCAAAAGAAGGTATTTATCTTTCAGAATTTCGTTGTATTTCTGTGTGTTGGAAGGGAACACAGTGTAGTAACTTCATAATTGTAATCTATATAAGTACAGATTCTGACAAAGATTCTTGGCTTGACCAAACTTTAGTCAGGCCCCCGAGCCCTCTCCTAGGCGCATGTGTGCACTTCTTGTAAAATTCAGCTCAAACAAGACCCCTGTTGAGTCAGTTTAGAAGGAGCCCCCACCCTAAATATGTAATCATCCTCAATATTGATTGGCTTCCTCCCCCAGGTGATACCTGATCACCTTGGCCTGTGTTCTGGGTAAGGCAGCATTGGTGGATCTCCTGTGCCTGGATGAGGACACAAAAGACCCAGCCTGCAAGCCAATGCTTTATTTTATAGTCTGATTAACACAAGAGTAGATTAACATGTATACAAATGTTCTGGTTTTGGCAACACTTGCTTGCACCTTCCATAGCCCATTAGCTACTTAGGAAGGAATTAGGGAGGGCTACAAGCTCAGGCTTAATTATGCTAGGAGAGCTCTGCCCTCCAGGCTGGGACTTGTTTGTGGCCCTGCCACAGGTCAGCCCGAGTCTTGACCCTAGAGCCGCTCCCTACATGCTTTAACAGGTGTCATTGAATATTTCTTCCTTGACATTTCTCAACTTCATATTTTATTTTTTTTTAAATATATTTTATTGATTTTTTACAGAGAGGAAGGGAGAGAGATAGATATGCAGAAAATTAATATACTAGCTTTTATTTAGTCTCTAAGTAATTGTGCTTTCTTCCTACTATTCCACCCACTTGCTAGCAGGAGGGGAACAAAAACCAGGCCAATCTAATCTAAGTCCTACTCTGATCTGAACATTAAAACCATCCTGGGAAGAGTTCACTGTCCTCCAGGAAATGAACAGCCTCTTACTCCACTGACATGTGCTGGGAGAAGCTTGACGTGTGCCCCTTAGGGATCCAAACAAGAAGCTAGGACGAAGTCTCTGCCCACCCGGTATCCCTCCCCATGCCCAGCACATGTCTTTGTCAAAATCCCAGGTTAAACAGGAACAATAGCCTCCATCCTCCCCCACTTATCTTTCTTGCCACTCCTAACGCCAGAAATGCATGTGGGGCTTCTTTCTCTTCTGCCTTCGCCCCTTCCTCTTTCTGTCACACCCTCTGAACTCCCTCGGAAGTAGTCCAGCTGTGGGGGACTCTAGGAGCTGCTCCCTTCTGGCCTCCCTAATGATGTGCCAACCGGGTCAGGAGAGAAAAGGCACCATGACAAAATCCTCCTTTTGGCTAGAGAATCCTATCTTGTGGAGCAAAAGCTGCACCTAACTTCATTCTTTCTGCAGCAAAATAAGAAATTTTTCTTATTTTCTCCTTTTCTACTTACCTCTACCAGGTAGGTGGACAAACATTTCTGGCTTGCCAAGATGAAGGTCCTCTCAAAGGGAACAGAGAAACAGACATTCATGTTTTTCAAAATCGTAACTCATGACCGTGAAACGCGTGGGAAGGTCATGCGTTCCACGAGCCTTAGGGTCTGTGCCTGAGCCCTTCACACTGCTACTCTTTATGCCAGATTTGCACCTTTGAGGCCAAATCATTTTTCTACTTTCGATCTTTTATTTGTTTATTTTTCTTTAATTCACCACTTCTTCTTCGGTGTCATGTCATCATTTTTAGCAATATTTTCCATGAGCCCATGGATACTGCTTTGGCAATATTCTTTTTTTTTTCTTTGCCATTTACTGTTTGCTATGTTTAACCTGTTTGAGCCTCAGTATTCTGCTTCTCATTGTTAGTTTGTTTGACGTGTGCACAATATAAATAAAGGGGCTGCAGACAGGAAGGTGGGCAATAGAAACGAATCCTCTTTGACTTAATCCAGCCCAACTTCCTTAGCATGGTGTCAGGAGCCCTTCACTCTCTGGGTCTTCTCACTTCTGCTGGCTGCCCTGGGCTCCACTCACAGAGCCTTCTGCTTTTGAATGTACTTTAGGGGTCCATGACACACAATTGTCCTACTTCTAAAAGTATATTCACAGTTTTTTAAAACACTTGGCTCTCCTCTCTGTCAATCCAAACATGTCTCAAGACCTAGCCTACATTCAATATTCTCGTGAAGTAAGGTTTAACAAAAGTTAGGCTTACATTTCCCTTTGGCCAACCTAAAGCATTTGACTGCAACCACAATAAGAGCAAGCGTGTATGTAGTGCTATTCTGAGCCAAACATTGAACTTGATACATAGCATATACTAATACTTTAATCCTTACAACAATATCAAAAGATAGGAACTAAAAATGTCCAGCTCATAACAGATGAGGAAACATAGGCATGGTTACTTTAATGAACTTACCTTTAGTTATAGAGTTAGTCCAACATCATTTCTGTAGGATATAACCAGGACATAGCTTAGTTTCAGGAGATCTATAAACCCCATAAAAATTTAGGATAGAGATTTAAATGTAGATTTTTCTAGGGAGAGCATCTCCATCCTTACATCAGACAGTAAAAGTACTGTAGTCTGTGTTCCAAAGGAAAAGATTACAATCTATGCTCCAGAGTATCAAGTGCTGTCCTCTAGTTATTTAAACGTGTCCACTTTTGGAATTCTTCATTGTGTACATTAAGAATCCTATAAATATTTTTTATTTGGTAGGACATATGTCTGAAGTGAGCAGAACCATTTGAGTTGGAGACAGCAGACAGCAAGTAAATTAACCAAACAGAAATGAATGAAATCATAGTTCATTCATTATTTGCCCCTAGTAAATTATAATAAAAGGAATCTAGAAATGCATAGGTATAATAGCAGTATTTATCTCCATATAATATTAAAATTGTATTTCTTTTTTTAAAATATATTTTATTGATTTTTCTACAGAGAAGAAGGAAGAGGGACAGAGAGTTAGAAACATCGATGAGAGAGATCGATCAGCTGCCTCCTACACGCCCCCCACTGGGGATGTGCCCGCAACCAAGGTACATGCCCTTGACCGGAATCGAACCCGGGACCCTTGAGTCCGCAGGCCGACACTCTATCCACTGAGCCAAACCGGTTCGGCAAAAATTGTATTTCTTAAAGGACATAGCACAGCAAAAAAATATACATTATTAGGTCAAGGTGAATATTTTTACCCAGTACATTATAATAATAGGTTTACTGAAATCTAAGATTACTCTTTACCTTGTTAAAATTGAAGATTTTTCTATAATTCCTCTCAAATATATGTACTAATAATTATGTATGTATTCTGAATTATAAAATGTATTTAAATCTCTTATGTGGGGTTATTTGAGGTTTTTTAAACACTTATTTGGCCTGATGTTGTCATGTCAGCAAATAAAAGTTAAGCACTTGAGGTTATGAGAGCTTTAATTATGCCACAGGCACCCCACTCCAATACACACATTCACACACAAGCATCACTAATGTCCAGTTCATTTTTTAAAAAGGATTTAAAATAACATCTTCTCTTGTAATTACTTATTTATATACAAATGAAAATGTGAACACAAAAACTATACTTTTAACAAAATCAATTGAATTTTCTTCAAGTTGAATGGATAGTTCATAAATATTTAAACCTAGCATTCTGTGTTGTCATAATTTTCTTCAATAGAGTAGACAAGAATAATATCCATTTACTTTAGAAATGGTTGGATCTGATAACTAGACTGGTCAAGACTATCTAGAAAGTGAAATAAATCATTTAACATAACTGAGCCCAGGTGACATCCTTAGAGGACAAGATTATAGTCATGAGATGGCAATGAGAATGGTTGATGCTCACAGTTCTTCATGATATTGCAGGCTTGTCATGAAAATAAATTGCCTGTAGTCCTCTGCCATTTTCTATTCTTGTCTCATCATGATAATAAGGCATCAGGTTTTTAACATTCAATATATTCTGAAATGCAATTTCATAAAAAGATGTGCAGGGTACTGAAACAGTTGCTACCCATGTTTACATATAGATTTCACTTACATTCCTATTTCTGAAGGTACTGGCTGCTCTGTCTAGTGATATATGAAAATTAAATCATGGTTCTGAAATATGGGTGGCTCATTGAAAATAAGGCAGTAATACCCAATTTCATTTTTATGTCTTAGAGGTAATTTTTTTATTCTACATTTAGGAATGCCCCAGAGTTTATCCTGTAACCACAGGCAACTCGTGAAGTAGGATGGGAAGAGGCAGTGTATTGCCATATGAGATTTTTGAAGGAACATGCATGATTTTGCTTGGTTGTGTCACTTGCAATCTTATTATTACTTCCTAAAGTTCTCCCACATCCTAAGCCCATGTAAGATAGCTGAGCCACACTGTATTTCATAAGTTCTGAAATTATCACCCTATCAAGAGAACTCAATGGGAATAGAGCATTCTAGTACTTTTTTACATAAGGATAAGGAGCTCTTGTGTTCCAAAATTTAAGAACTCTCAAAGATTTTTAAAAATGGATTTGCCTTTCCATATAAGATAGGGTTATATATTTTGGGACTAGAGAAATGTCCAAAAAATCAGAAAAATCATAGTGATTTTAAAAGCGTTTTGGAGCCATCTTACCTAGTAATAGACAAACATGTAAATTGACCGTACCTTCACTATGCTAACCAGCCAATCAGGAGAGTATGCAAATTAACCCAACAAAGATGGAGGTTAATTTGCATACGTAGGCTCCAAGCAGCGGAGTGAAGACTGAAGGCGAGCCAGAGCAGCGAATACGGAAGACTGAAAGTGGCTCCAGCCAGAGCAGCGAAGACGGAAGGCCGCTCCGGCCAGAGCGAAGGCCTGGGTCCCGGGTGCCGGAGGAAAACCGGTGCTGGCAGCCAGGAGAAGGGAAGGCCTATTGCACGAATCTCTTTGTGCAACAGGCCTCTAGTAAATAAATAAATAGATAATAAATAAATAGATAAATAAATAAATAAATGTCAGGATAAAAAAATCTTATGAAGTTTGGAAAGAGTAGAATACTTTGTATGTTCTCTGTTATAAACCTTCCCATTTAGTGGATTCTGCTCTGTGCTATATCATTAGCTTCATGAGAACAAAGCCCTATGTGTACTGCATGGCTCTCAATAAATGTCTGCAAAATTAATTAGTATTTACCTTTAATGTTCAATAAAGAAAACTGAGTGGAGACTGCAGATATATTAATAAGTTCTAAAAACAATAATGCCAGCATTATTGTATCAAATATTGAGGTAATTAAAGAAAAAATAAGAGTTCGTTAATAAAAATATAAGTAGAAAATCTGAATGCGCCATTTGGGACTCCCTATATATCTTCTCACACCCTCTCCCCTCACTTTTATCATAAAAACTTTTAACTAAGCAGATCTATTTTTATTCCAAATTTCCTTTCCACATATTCTCCTAACAGTGGCAAATTGGCTTCACCCCTGTACCAGCCATGATTGATTGATACTGGCGAGGACTGTCTCAGTGTAGAGGTGAGCATGCTGGGCTTTACTAGGAATGTCTGCAGCAGGTGAAGGTACTAGTTGGGGCAGCCTTAGCAGTGTATATGCTGATGGCCTGTAATCTTCCTTGTCTTCAGTGGTTTCTCCCTTCTCTGTGCATATCCAAATGCCAGCAAATCGTCACATGCCATCTCTTGTTTAACAGCTTTCATAACCATTAATCCTAAATCAAGTCCTATGGGGTGTATTTGCCTAATTTTATTGTCTATGTGTTGGTTAAACTCCAGACATTTTGGTATTTTCAGTTATCTTTCTGTTATTAATTTCTAGTTTAATTCCATTGTGGTCTAACAGTAGACATTGTATGTTTCCTAGTTCTTTAAAATTTGTTATTGTTATGTTTTTTATGGCCCAGAATATAGGTTATCTAGTGAATATTAGATGTGAGTTTGAGAGGAACGCAAATTCTCCTGCTGTTGGCTGAAGTAGTCTATAGATATCAATTACGTCCAACTGATTGATGGTGTTGAGTTCACTATGTCCTTACTCATTTTTTCTGACTCCTAGATCTACTCATTTCTGATAGAGGATATGATATGGATTCATCTATGATAGGGCAGTCATCTATTTTTCTTCTTTCTATTTTATCAGATTTTTCCTCATCTTGATGCTCTATTGTTTTAACTATATACATTAAGGATTATAATATCTTCT
This sequence comes from Myotis lucifugus, assembly GCF_000147115.1. NCBI lineage: Eukaryota > Metazoa > Chordata > Mammalia > Chiroptera > Vespertilionidae > Myotis > Myotis lucifugus. The sequence continues at coordinate 7,122,619 of NW_005871075.1, read as the reverse complement.
TGGAAAATTGAACTTTTTTATAATTACTTAATGCCCTTCTTTATCCCTGATAATTTTCTTTGCTTTGAAGTTTGTTCTGCCTGAGGTTAATATACCTATTCTGACTTTGTTTTGATTAGGGTTAGCATGGTATATTTGTTTAAATAAATTTATTTTTAATCTACATGCCTTTATATTTAAAGAGGATTTCTTGTAAACAATGTGCCATTGGGTCTTGCTTTTTGATCCAATCTGATGGTCTCTGTCTTGTAACTGGTGCATTTGGAATATTGACATTCAAAGTGATTATTGATATAATTGGATCAATATTTACCACGTTTGTTACTGTTTCTATTTGTTGCCCTTGTTTTTGTTCCTGTTTTGGACTTCTACTCTTTGTCTGTCGTTTGTGGTTTTTATTGAGCATTTTATATGATCCCATTTTTTTCTCTAATCCTATATCAGTAATTCTTTTGTAATGTTTTTATTGGTTCCCCTAGAGATTGCAATATACATTTACAACTAATTCAAGTCCACTTTCATAACATGATACCACTTCACAGGAATAGTGAGTACTTTATAAGGATAAAATAATCCTTAATTCCTGCTTCCTGCCCCTTGTAACATTGCTGTCATTTCGCTCACATATATGCTGAATGTAAACATGCATTTATACATTAGATGTGCACATAAGCATACATATATAATAGAAATGATTGTTGCTATTATTTTTAACAAACTGTTGTTAGATCAATTAAGAATAAAAGAATTATAAAAATAATAAAAGTTTTTATTTTACTTTTTCCTTCTCTGATGTTCTTTTCTTTATGTAGATTTGAAATTCTCACCTATACTATTGTTTTTCTTTCTAAAGAATTAAAAAAAAAACATTTCTTGCAAGGTCTACTTGTAACAAATTCCCTTCATTTTTTGTTTGTCTGAGAAAGTCTTTAATCTCCTTTCTTTGAGAGGATAATTTCACAGGGTACAGGTTCTAAGTTGGTGGCTTTTATCTCTCAACACTTGAAGTATTTCACTCCACTCCCTTCTTGCTTGAATGATTTCTGAGAAGTCACATATAATCCTTATCTATGTTCCTCTTGAGAGAAGAAGATTGTTTTCTTTGGCTTCTTTAAGGATTTTTTTCTTATCTTTGATTTTTCTATAGTTTGAACATGATCTGCCAAGGTATCATTTACTTGGCATTCATTCTGCTTGGTTTTCCTGCAGATTTGTGACTTGATGCCTAATATTAATTTGGGAACATTCTTAGTCACTGCTTCAAATATTCCTTCTGTTTCTTTCTTTCTTCTCTTCCAGTGTTCCCATTTGTGTATATTACATCTTTTGTGGTTGTCCCTCAGTTCTTGAATACTCTGTTCTGTTTTATTTTTCAGCTTTTGTTCTCTTTGCTTTTCAGTCTTGGGGGTTTATATTGAGATAGCCTCAAGCTCAGAGATTCTTTCCTCAGCCGTGTCAAACCTACTGAAATGCCAATCAAGGCATTCTTCATTTTTGTACATTTTTTTATCTCTAGCATTTACTTGTCTTCCTTAAGGGTTTTTATCTCTCTGTCCACACTGCCCATCTGTTCTTGCACGCTTTCTACTTGATCTATGAGAGCTCTTAGCATGTACATTATAATTGTTTTATATTCCTGTCTGATCATTTCAACATACCTGTCATATTTGGTTTTGATGCTTATTCTGCATCTTCAAATTATGTTGTTTTTTTGCCTTTAGTATACCTTGTAATTTTTTTCTTGATAGACACAAGTGATGTACTGGGTAAAAGATTGTGATAAATTGGCCTTTAGGAATGTGGTGGTGAGATATCAGGGAGGGAAAACATTCTATAGTCCTATGATTAGGTCTTAATCTTTTAGAGTCTACACCTCTACCAGTGGTCGGCAAACTCATTAGTCAACAGAGCCAAATATCAACAGTACAATGAATGAAATTTCTTTTGAGAGCCAAATTTTTTAAACTTAAACTATATAGGTAGGTACACTGTTATTAACTTAATTAGGGTACTCCTAAGGCTTAGGAAGAGCCACACTCAAGGGGCCAAAGAGCTGCATGTGGCTCGCGAGCCGCAGTTTGCCGACCACGGCGTCTAGACAATAAACTTCACACGTGTTGCTCTGGTTTTCTGTCCCCCGTGTTAAGTAAAATAGGATAGCTAGGGTGGGCTGGGGTTGGGATTATTTCTTCCCCCACGTTGGCTAGGCCCTGACAATACCTCAGTGGGTTAGGCTCCAGCTAATTAGCATTGATAAGAACCAAGTGCTCTGGCATATCCCAATGATCCCTTTTCTCCTCCTCCTGCCCGAATAGTGAGGGGATTTTTCTCTGATAATTACTATGAGGACCTGGTCAGGCTCCTGAAGCTAAAAACCCACAGAAGTATGAGTGATCTCATGACCAGGTCCCTTGGAAGTTTTTAATGATCAGAGAAAGCTGTTGTCTACCTGGAGCCTCTAGCAATTTGCTAGTTACAGTTTGGAGTTTCTTACCCGGACCCTGGTTCAAACAGCGATTCCTGCTGGTGAGTCTCTCCTCTGGGAAGCTATGACTCCCTGTGCTCAGTTGTCTGTGTCTCCAGTATGGGAGCCACAGTATGCAAGGTGTCCTCTATTCTCTTATGGATCAAGAAGAATTGGCAATATTTCACTCTATTCAGCTTTTTACTTTAGGATGGAGTGGTGACTTCTAAGTTCCTTACATGCAGAACAGAAGCCAGCAATCTTCTAGATACATTTCCTATCTTCTAGAGTTTTCTTTCCATGCCTAGTGATGCCATTATGGAAGAGCTCATTGGAGCTTAATGGGAGCTTAAGGGCTACGAAGAAGAGATGCATTAAAAATAACTAACCTAATCAAACCGAGGCAACATCTGGATGTTGTAAATATTGAGTAAGAAGAAAGAAGACACAATTGTAAAGAAGAGTGATATGTTTATACCAAAGGGAAAATTAAATTTTGCCAAAAAAAATTGAAATCAGAAATCCTGCATTTGAGTGTATCCAGGGTTTAGTTATAGAACTTTCTTAAAGGTTCTTAATTCCCATGATTTCCTTAAAAGGCCCGTCAGCCTACAGCATCAGAAGAAGACCAAATAAGATAAAATTCATGAAATGATTTTGTAAATTTTAAAAGGCATGGGGATATTATATGATATTATTAAACAAAGAAAAATATGAAAAGCTGCTTAAGATCTCTTGAGCTGATTAATCTGTAAGTACTCATTGGTGTTTTTGAAGTATTTATTGTGGCAAGAAATGCAGCTATAAATTGCCCATTTTTGGCATTTAATTATCACAATAAATTATCAATGGTTAAAACATTAAAGTCTTCACTTTTAGAACTGATTTTTGTGTGTGATTTTTAAAATTCCTTCTATCTATTAACTTGTCATGGTAAGATTTCTGAGAACTACCCAGTCTGAAATTCCTATTCAAACAAACCTACCTTTAATATAGCCAAGGTTCTGTACATTAAGTTATGGAGATAAACTCAGGTTTCAAAAAAATCTTCCTTCACTAAAACATAAATACTCTGGCTTTCTGACTTTTATTAACTGGGTCAAAATTAAATTTCAAGAGTAAGATGTTTCCTTAATGTTTCCTTAAATGAACTGTTGACAACTCTTTGGAACATTTCAGTATTAAAATTGGCTTCCCTCACAATAAGGCTTCTTCTGCACAGATTGTTAAAATCTAGTCACCACACAACCATAGATCCAGAATTTTCATTTTTGTTCCAAAATGTCACTGGATGGGATTTTGTCCTTGCAAATGGCATAAAATTTACAGTAGAATATTTGTGAGAGCAGGATGCCGAAATAGATCTGCTTTGATTCCTCGGTAAAGAGAAAAGACGGGCAAGCAGCTTCCGCTCCTGTTTACCCTGGCATTAACTCAAGATAAGCCCGAAAATGACTTTTTAGTGCACAAACAGTGTGGTTTCTCCATCAAAAGGTTATTTGTTATAAAAGGGCTTTATTCTGTAAGATATTGGGTACATTCATTTTTTAATTAGAGATGCCAAATGCTAGGCCAAGGAGAGGTCAAAATCATGCTATCTTATTATATTCTCTCTCTTTTTTTCTGATTACAAGAGCAATAACAAGTGCAACCAAACCAGTTTCTTTCCCAGAGAATTCTCTCAAGTTTACTGCACCATGAAAAAATTAACCATAAACTGATGCTCTGGTTTTGCATTTTAATGTCTTGAAGACTTCTTTAAACACCAGTGTGTGGTACTAAAAGTTATTGTTGTTATAGTTCTTTTTTATATTCATCTGGCAGCTGATGAATGAACGAATGAATGAATGAATGAATGAGCATATGAGTGAATAAGTGAATGAGCTTTGACATGAGACAGATTTGTATTTTCCCATGGTCTGCCCAGTGGGAAGGTATCAAAATACAATGGCAATTAAATACAAAATTCATGCTATTTCTGGGCCATTACTGAGAATAATGGAGAAATATCAGGAATACATTGACTAAGCATGAGAGTTTTTACCACTAAGTCTTAATAATTAAATGGTAATAGTATATTTGATGCATTAAATCATTATTTTATTTTTCACTATACATTCTAGTTTTCCCCGTACCCTATTTAATTCTTTAATTCCATATTTCACAGTGGTAAAGGGGGCAGAGGCTAAAATAAGGTGTTTAATTCTCAACTTTGAGTTCCAAATTTGTTAAATATACTTTCATAGAGAAATGAAAGTTTTGAGCATTAGGTTTTGTTGAAAGATAAAATCTTTTATGAGAAAGAGAAAGAAAAGGAAGGGAAAGAGAGAGAGAGAGAGAGAGAGAGAGAGAGAGAGAGAGAGAGAGAGAGAGAAAAGAAGGGAGGGAGGGCAGAGGGAGGAAAGGAGGGAGGAGGAAAGGAGGGAGGAGGGAGGGAGGGAGGAGGGAGGGTGGGAAGGAGAGGGAAAGAAAAGAAAGGAAAAGAAAGAAAGAAAGAAAGAAAGAAAGAAAAAAAGAAAGAAGAAAGAAAGAAAAGAGAGAGAGAAAGAGAGAATGGAAGGAAGGAAGGAAGGAGGGAAGGAAGGAAGGAAGGAAGGAAGGAAGGAAGGAAGGAAGGAAGGAAGGAAGGAAGGAAGGAAGGAGAGAGGAGAGGAGAGGAGAGGAGAGGAGAGGAGAGAGGAAAGATAGAAAGAAGGGGAGGGGAGGGGAGGGGAGGAGAGGAGAGGGGAGGAGAGGGGAGAGACCTTGGCTGTAGTGGCTCAGTTGGTTGTAGGTCAGCCCATGCACCCAAGGGTTGCTGGTTTCATTCTTGTTCAGAGATTGATCCCCAATAGGGGCATGCAGGAGGCAACCGATTGATGTTTTGCTCTTGCATTGATGTTTCTCTATCTCTCTCCCTCTCCTTTCTCTCTCAAAATCAGTACAAATATTTTTTTAAAAAAAGAAAGAATCCTTTTCAGTTCACAAACATTGAGCAAAGCTTGCGATTCTGAGTGTAGGGTTTTCCTATAAAAGCCATAGAAGAGAGGATGTAATAATATAAGAAAAGCCCCTGCAAACCAAAGGGACAAGGGCAATTCTTGGGGTGGGGAGATTTGGAAGAGATGCCTTCAAGATACATAAACAACTTTTCCTTCATTCAACCACTCAACTCAACCCTAATGAGAGGAACTAAAACACTGGAAAGTGATGGAGAAACTGAACTCAAAGGCTTTTTTGTGTGTGTGCTTGGCTGTTTTGGGAAAGCTGAGAGGAGACTGTATCATTGGGCTCGTCATAACATCATGGGCAGCCAAAGCAGGGTGACAGTAGAGATTTCAAGCAGTGTGGGCCAGTTCCCCATAGTCTTTGTGACACACAGTAGAGGTTCTTGGGGGCTTAGAGAGGGGACAGAGAAATGAGAAGCCTGGCAGACACCATTCAGGATACCCAGGGACATAGAGGCACCAGGGATGTTGCCCTGGAGACAGCCCAACCCCAAAACTTTTCCTCCCCAACCAGGAGGACAAGGACCCTTTGTTGTGCATTATATCACATCTTGGTAAAGAGAAGGAAGAGAGAAGATACCTCCAGATGGGAAGAAATTTGAAATGACCATCGAAAAGACACTAAGAACAGGAATAAATACTAGTAATTAGCCTACCAAGGTTAAGGTTTGATGTAGTTTTGCTGTTTTTTCATCTGTGAGAAAGTGTGCTTTAGAGCAAGATGAGATCAGTTGTAGAAAATTAATCACACCCCACTGCACCACGTCTGAGCTGTAGTGTGTCTGACCCTGTGAAGGGGCGTTACCCAGGCATGTTTGGCACCCTTTCCCCGCCAAGCTCTGCTTCTGTTCTTTCCCGTGGGCCTATAGAGAGTTGGTAATAACTGTGCCCTGCTAACAGAAGCATTTATTGAGAAACAAGGTGACTTGTTCATTCTGAGTGAAATCTCGTAATTGTGAGCATGTACAACTGTGCTCTCCCACAAAAAAAGGAGAATGAAGGTCAATTAGCTGAATTAATCATTGGTTAATGTTAAATAAAATCTTATGATAATGTGAAGATATACACAAAACTAAAACCAAATCAAACTAATGAAAATAGGACATAGTTGAGAAAAATTACATCAAAATGAATGTTATTCTTGGAAAATAAAAATATGCTAAATTAATGTACATTATACAATGCCTTCTAAGAAATGATTATGATAAATACTAATACTTAACTGAGTTGCAGGACTCTTATTTTAGTTCTTTTTGTGTGTGTGTGTGTTTTTAGTTTCATGTATTTCTTTCTTTTAATATTTTTTAAATTGATTTCAGAAAGGGGAGGAGAAAAAGAGAGAGATAGAAACATCAATGGTGAGAGAATCATTGATCTGCTGCCTCCTGCACGCCCCCTACTGGGGATGGAGCCTGCAACCTGGGCCTGGGCCCTTGACTGGACTCGAACCTGGGACCTTTCAGTCCTCAGGCCACACTCTATCTACTGAGCCAAACCGGCTAGGGCTTATTTTAGTTCTTTGTATGTTAGCATAAAGCTATTGCTTTGTTTAAAAAAAAATGTATTCCAGAGCAAAATATGCTAAGATTTAATCATTTAAAAAATATTTTAGTCTTCTATTTTGCCAAGTTTCCCCTATAAGTGAACTGACAGATTGAAAGCAAAGTGAAAATTTCAGCATTTGGACTTATATAAGGTCATGAATAATTTAAAGAAATAAACCTCTTATTTTTTCCTTACAGTGTTACAGTATTTTTGATGTCCTTTCCTCAATCTTGCATTTGAATTAGACTTCAGTTTGCATGTGAAAATAAAGCCCAAAAGATGAAGAAATGCATATCTTTTAGGAATCAAGTACTTAACCTATAAAATTAAGAGTTTGGACTTGAAGATAGCTAAATATTTAAAAGTTCTGTGATCTAGGGGTTCTTTAAAATTCATCACACTGGTCTTCAACTTTTATACTAAAATCAAAAGAAAAAATTACATACATCATTGTATTCATATCCATTATATCATCACACTTCAATTATTTTAAAATTCCATAAATATTATGCAAAGAATAGCTTACATCTTTAGTTTTGTAAGGGGAAAAATCCCAAACACTAAAATTCAAAATCAAGAAAGGGCCCAGGTAGCCATCTGGTGGCTACTTAGGGAAATACATCTGAATATGCCCATCAATATTTGAATAGAGAATAAATAATTCTTATACTAAGTTAATATTTGTATGATTGTAAAGATTATCTAAAATGTTTTAATTTATTATGAAATTTAATTTGTTTTTATATTTTTCTTTAAAGCATATAGTTTTTCCCATTCTAATACTAGTAAAATATACTATTGTCCTTTGCTAATTATTGTAAGTTAGGTCATCATTACATTTTCAAGATAATAGCTCTTCTAAAATATCAGCCCTACATAGACTATGCACTTAAAGTTGTGTAATTATGGATTATCTTTTTATAAATATCTATATATATTATTTATATTTATATATAGGACCTTTCAACCAATATGCATATAAAAATACATATATATTATTAAGTGCCAGGTTTGTAATCACATGAAAAGCATAGCTCAAGTTTTATAAATAACAAAAAAGTACATGAGTAATAATATATAAGCATACATTAACATTGTTAAACTTCACTGAAGTATAAAAAATCAGAGAAAGATCATATTCTAAAGAAAGATAATTGTAGGAAAAATCTGTGTATTATTGCTTTTATATACTATATCTCATCTACATAATTTTATAAATATTTAGAAAAAGAGTTTCTTTTCAATGTATCTCTTTTAAGCAGTGAAATAAAAACAAGTTTATAATTTAATATGACCATGATGAAACGAAAAAAAAAAAAACCCATAGATATTCTTAGTGAAGTTCCGTAGGTAGAGACAAAACAAATATATAAATTTACCAGAGGATTGTTTATGCTATATGTCTACATAAAAAAAGAAAAGAAGGAAAGAAAACAAAATTAAAAGCTATGAAAAATAATCCATGTGGCATATTTTTCCCAAAAGGCAAATAATATTCTCAATATATTTAAATAAGTGTTGTTCAAAAAGCAAGTATATGAGGTTAGCAGTGCATTTGCATAACTCAATCATTTTATTGGTAACAGTGTTTTGCTGGGCTTTTGCAGCATCATTGCAGATGAGATTTAATGTGATGTTCACTTAAATATGGAGGCTTGTCTACACGTATTACCCTGGTGAAAACCCTGCTTAAAATTGATTTTTAAACGTGTAATATTTTTATCCTGTATGACTTCATTGCCAATTTTATGAACAGTGAGTTTTTCAGTCAATAAAGCTGAAAGGAGCAATATACAAAGTTTTAGTCAGGCAAGGATGCAAATTGAGAAGACGATGAATATGATAACCAAGGCAAACATTAAACACTCAACAGCACTTATTTTGCAACTCCAACATCTCCCTCTAGAAATGTTGATGTGAATAAGTTCTCATGAAAACTTGTGGTTTTTTAACTGGTTTCTTTAATTCCTCGCTTATGTACAAGTTTGTTCTCCTCAAGCCAAGAAAAAAAAAGGTAACATTTTTTAAAGATTTTATATTTTTAGAGTAGTTTTAGGTTCATAGAAAACTTGAGAGAAAGGTACAGAGATTTCCTGTATACCCTCTGTTCCCCTGCCCCCTCCCCACACACATAGTCTCCCCCTCACACCCCGCCCCCCCCCCTTATCAATATCCCCCACTGGAGTAGTACATTGTCACAATTGATGGACCTGCATTGACACATCATAATCACCCAGAGTCCATAGTTTACATTAGGGTTCACCTTGGTGTTGTATGTTCCATGAGTCCCAACAAATGTGTAATGACAAGAACCCATCATTATGGTGTCATACTGAGTATTTCCCTGCCCTGAAAGTCCCCTGTGCTCCACCGATTCATCCCCCAGCTCCCGGCCCTCAACCACCTGCAACCACTGATCTTTTTACTGTCTCTACAGTTTTGTCTTTTCCAGAACAGTTGGAATCATATAGTATGCAGCCTGTTCATATTGGCTTCTTTCATTTAATCATTCATGGCATGATAGTTGATAGCTTTTTAAAGCAAAATACTATTCTATTGCCTGAATGGTTTATTACTTAGCTCACCTACTGAAGGGCATCATGGTTGCTTCCAGGCTTAAGCAATTATGAATCAAGCTGCTAGTTCTAGAAGCCAAAACCTGCGGTCATCCGTGACCTTCCATCTCTTCACTTCCCAATAATCATATCCATCACTTTGGCTCTTAAATAGCCCCTGAATCTGCACCCCTCTTTCCATCTCCACTGCCAGCACCCTAATAAAGACTACTCTCATTTCTTGCCTAAAATCTTGCAATAGCCTTTTAACTGATCCACGGATAGTTTCTTATTTTCTCTATAAACTACACTGCAACGGTAGTAGTTTGTCAAAAGCACAAATTTTATTAAAGTCCTTCTACTGTGCCTTACATTCCCCACACACACACACACACACACACACACACACACACACACACTCACATTCACACTGAGAACCCATGGGTGTGTTGAACTGTCTCTCATGATAGGGCCTTTTTACATGCCAGGTTCTTAGTCTCTGTGTCTAAACGTTCTTCTTTGTGCCTAGATAACTCTTCATTCTCTTTCATATCACAGATAAAAAGAATATTTCCTCAGGGAAGCCTTTCCTAATACCTCGGTCTTTCTTATATGCTCTCAGTGAACAGTAATGTGGGCACCTGAACCCAAATCCCATGCTTTCAATCAGTAAGATCCCCATCATGCTCAGCTCATTTCCTCCTTCAGTGTCTCATAGTTCAAGAAAGGCTACACTATTGAATATAGAATCTTACTTTTTTAAAGTTTCAATTTTATTTAAAATTTTTTTTAATTTTTCTTTATTGTTGAAAGTATTACAGATGTTCCCCCCTCCCCCCCATTGGTCCCCTCCACCCACACCACCCCCTCCTCAGATAACCCCTGCACTATTATCTGTCCATGGCCTATGCACATATGATTATAAGTTCATTGGTTAATTTCTTCCTGCCCCCTCGCCTTCCCTCTGAAATATGTCAGCCTGTTGCATGCTCCAATGCAGGGGTCCTCAAACTACGGCTCGCGGGCCACATGCAAATACAAATATTGTATTTGTTACCGTTTTGTTTTTTTACTTCAAAATAAGATATATGCAGTGTGCATAGGAATTTGTTCATAGTTTTTTTTTTTAAACTATAGTCCGTCCCTCCAATGGTCTGAGGGACAGTGAACTGGCCCCCTGTTTAAAAAGTTTGAGGACCCCTGCTCCAATGTCTTTGGATCTTTTTTGTTCTTCAGTTTATTTTGTTCATGAGACCATGAACCTAAAGAGCAATAACCTGACCAATATTGAAAAGAAGAGTTTCTGTAAAAGCATTTAATGTTTAACAGTTTTTGCTTATGCCCCAAGTAGACACTTAATAGAGGAGAACCCATAGGATTCCCAAAGCTGTGCTGTAAGAACAGGTACACCAGGTGCATTCGTTAGTCAGCATGAGTCCTGTCCAGAAGCAGGGCACGTGAAATGAAGCAGTGACATTGGGAGGGCTCTCACAGCCATTAGCCCTCGTGGGAAAAATACAAGAACACAATAGGTAACGTGGCTAGTCATCTTAGCAAGTAAAAGAGTAAGTAAGAAATCTTCTGTTCTTGGAGAAAAGAGGTGAGGTGGACTAATGAGGCAGCTTAGAGAGGTTTGCATTTTCACGGTTTGTGCCACGCGATAGATAAAAGGGCTCCTGTCTCCAAGGCTTGTCACTCCATCACCCTTCACAACACTAAATTCATTAATTTATTTCCTCATTTTAACAGGTAAGGATGTTATCACTTAGGCTGAGGTCACTGAGAGGGTAATACTACTTTAGTGGCGCTAATGAAAAGGTACAGTGGTGACATAAGTTAATTGCATAGTTACCACACAATTACCAATTTGTGCTCTACCGATGTTAACAGAGAATGGAAGACACTGAATACTGCCTGATATAAGAACAGTCTCTTGGTAGGATGTGACATTTTCATGAACAGGTTTACTCACATAAATAAAGAGGACTCGGGCAAAGGATGTTTTTCCATGTGTACTGGTCCAGTGCTGCTTTAAAATGGACCTTTCTTTGTACTTTCCCTCTTCATCATTCAGGTCTCAAATACCTGGTTGCTAGAATTTAAAAAAGAAAAATGAATGTCCAGCTACAAAAATAGCTCTTTTACTCCTAAACTTTAGCTTAAATTTGACTTTGTTTTCCTATAATAAAGTATCATATGATATGTAAGAAGTACAGAGGGAAGAAATAGATTAGGTTTCCATAACAGAAAAAAAATCTCATTAAACAAATTTGTTGGATGAAAGTAAATCTCTGTTACTAGTATTTGAATAGTTCTTTACTTCCACTTATTTTTCAGGATCTTAGTATGTGTTTTATATTAACATTTTCACAAATCCCTGGAAAAGCAAAAAGTTCCTATTGTTAAAAAAATGTTTTTATTTATTTTAAGAGAGAGAGATAGAAAAACATCAGTGAGAGAGACACATTGATCAGCTCCCTCCCGCATGCCTCCCCCACTGGGGATCGAGCCCACAACCTGGCATGTTCCCTGACTGGTAATCGAATCGGTGACCTCTTGGTTCCTGGGTCAATGCTCAACCACAGAGCCCACACTGGTTTGGCCCTACTTTTTTAAAATACTTTTTTAATCGACATCATTGAGATATAACTGACATATGATAGAATTAATGTATTTGGAGGGTACAGTTCAATAAAAATAGACCAATTTCAAAGCAAGGTTTATTTGGTGGTTCTCTGAAGACTGGCTTCAGTTAGCACTGGGAATTGATTGCTCTATATGGTCATCCATAGCATCTCTAAACTCATCTCTTGAGAAATTTAATTCTCAGAATACCAAGCAAAGTGCATATCTTACCTTTCACCTACACAGCTATCCTAGTAGAGTGAGCATAAGAGTAAACTGTCAAAATAGTTTTGTGCTGAGAAGTTTTTCATTATGTCAAAATATAACACACACATTTGCTGATAATGAGGCACAATGAGCAGAGTGATAAGAATCAAAGCCATGAATGCTTGGCATTATGCAATAAAAAAATATGTATTAGATACAGTTACCTGTGGAGACTAGAGACACAGTAATGAACAGAATGACACAGCCCCTAAAATTTGTTCTTCACCTTTCCTAACATTTTATACGTTATTTAATGCTATGTACTAAACCAATTCCTGCTTAAACTAATACAGTTAGATCTGTTGTCTAAATGCTAACCAACACAGCTACTAATGCTTGTTTTTCTATTTGCCTGCTCCCAAAGTATTCTGTCTTTCATTGAGTGTGTCTTGACTGCTGACTCAGTATATTGTCTACTCTGTAGAGTACATATGGGATTATTTCCCTCTCCATTGATGGGAAAAGCAATTTTCCAGTTGTTTAGGAGCTGAATAGAATACTCATTGCGTAGAAAAGTGACCTCCATGATGCTTGTTCTTAAATTGTTTCATGCTCATAGTTATATGTCTGCAAAAGAATATTCAAGTTAATACTGGGCTGTGTCAGCATTGGTTAGATCAGGTTCTCAAAGTGTGGTCAGTGGACCCACAGCATTAGCATTAGATGGGAACTCGTTAGAAATGCAGATTCTTGGGTACCAACCCCAGACTTACTGAATCAGAAACTCAAAAGGTGAGGCTCCCAATCTGTGTAGGAACAAATCTTCCGGGTAATTCCGATGAACTCTTGGTTGGAGAAGCTCTGTGCTGAATTGTGCTTAGATAATAAACTTCGTGTGACTTAAAATGCCACGGGTTAATGTCTTGCCCATGCAGGATACTTTTTGTGTGTTACCTAGCTGTTCTGTGATGTCCTCACTTCAGAACCCAAGTTGAAGGAACAGGGCTGCCACCATTTTAGGTGGGAAAATATATCTGGCAATTAAGTGTCCTGGCCTAGAAATACACATGTCGCTTCCAGGGATTCTCTCTACTACACTTACCAACCAGGATGGTGACCTTCTCACTTGCCAAAGAACCAAGTGATCTAGGTTTATCTTTTACTCTTGTAGCTAAGAAATATTTGAATTTTCCAACTCTACAAGTCTCCTAAATTTTTCTATTCACTTTTACATGTTAATCAGCTAAATCACTTCTATAATCATGTGGTGTTTTTTCCTATATCATTTTGCCAAACGTAGCCAATATGTTTCCTGGCAACTCATGTAACTAGGTGTATAATCTGACTTCCAAGTTAATATAAACAAGAGTTTACCAAATACTTCACTGAAACATTTCACTGGAAGTGTGTTTCAGTCTGCTGTCTGTGTCATGCCCTGGGGGTGGTAGCCTGCCAAGAGCTGTCTCTCTGATTGTTCCAGTCCTATCGGCCCCCAAACACAAGCTCCTCTGGCCACCAAAGCCAGGTGCTCAAAGGGTGTCCCCTGTGTAGACTGCATGTACCCACTGGCTTTAGTGGGGCCGTGAAAGAGCATGGGGAAGGGGTGCACCTGCCAGCGCTAGCAAGGTAGATGAAGTGTGCAAAAAGGGTGCCCACTAGTACATCCATTCCCAGAGAGGGTCCCAACAGGCCCCTGTGGCAACCTAAGGACCTAGAAAAAGAACAAATAAAGCCCAAAGGCAGTAGATGGAAGGAAATAATAAAGATCAGAGTGGAAATAAATGAAAATAGAGACTAAAAAGACAATAGAAAAGATCAGTGAAACTATGGAATTTTTTTAAGATAAATAAAAGATAAACCTTTAGCTAGGATCACTGAGAAAAAAAGGGACAAGGATAAAATAAATAAAAGCAGAAAGAAGACATTATAATTAATACCTAAGAAATACTAAGGATCATAAGAGACTATTATGAATAATTATATATGCCAACAAATTGGACAATCTAGAAGAAATGAATTTGTTTCTAGAAACATATAACCTTCCAATACTGAATCATGAAGAAATAGCAAATTTGAATATAACAATTACTAGTAAGGAGATGGAATCAATAATAAAAATCTCCCAATGAACAAAAGCCTAAGACCAAACATTCCAAGAAGATTTAAATTTATCCTTCTCAAACTCTTCTGTAAAATTAAAGAGGACATATTTTTAAGAACATATTAGCAAATGAAACTCAATAATACATTAAAAGAATATATACCACGATCAAGTGGGATTTATTATAGGTATGAAAGGATGGTTCAACATCCGCAAATCAATCTAAATGATATATCACATTAGCTTAATGAAGGATAAAAATCATATGATCATATCAGTGGATGCAGAAAACACATTTGACAAGATACAACATCCATTTATGATATTTAAAAAACTCTTAATAAAATGGATACAGAAGGAAAGCACCTCAATATCATAAAGGCCATGTATGGCAAGCCCATAGCTAATAGCACTGAACTTTTCCTTCTTAGACTAAGAAGACAAGAATAAGCCACTATTATTCTACATAATATTGGCCGTCCTAGTCATATCAACCATTAGGCAAACAAAAGAGTAAAAGGCATTTAAATCGAAAAGGAAGAAGTAAAACTGTCTCTTTTTGAGGACAACATGATTTTATATTTGGAAAATCCTAAAAGCTCCACTAAAAAAACTATTAGAAGTAATAAATGAATACAGTAAAGTTGCAAGATACAAAATCAATATACAAAAGTCTATTGTATTTCTATACATGAACAATGAACTAGCAGAAAGAAAAATTAAGGAAATTATCTCATTTATAATTGCACCAAAGAAAATAAAAAACCTAGGAATACATTTAACCAAGGAGGTGAAAGACCAGAACACTGAAAACTATAAGGAAGTAGAATTTCTCGCCATCCCTTGAATCTTCACTTGGCCCTGTGGATGGTTTGACTGATGGGACGTTCACAAACATATGACTAGATGTTTAAAAAGTATTAGAACGTTGGGGCTTGCCTTCTTTTGCTTCTGGGGACCCTGAGACCACCAAAGGAAGAAGCCCTTGCCGCCTGAAGGACGAGAGGTCAAATGGAGAGAGAGGGCTGCTCAGCCATCTCAGCTGAGGTCCTAACATGAGCATAAGACCACTGCAGGTCACCCAGCCTCAGCTGAGCCTCTCAGAACTGCCCCACCCGACCCCCAAAGAACTGTGAGACATAGTAGTTATTGTTGTCTTAAACCACCACATTCTGAGGCAGCTTGTTACAGAGTGAAATCCAATGGACTAATACATACTTATTTACAAGGCCCCAAATATATTTTACTGGGAAATCTGGCTCAGAAAGATACCTTCTTGTGATGTGTCGCTGGAAACAGTAGCTTGGTGATCAATTCTGGCCAAGGAGGCATAACGTGAATGGCTGGTTGGCGTTTGAGAGTGAAGCAATCTAAAGGGAGGCCATGTTGAGAGGGGGCACAATACTTAGACCTTCTGATAGTGGGCACGATGCTTAGACCATTCTGATAGTGGGCACGATGCTTAGACCGTTCTGATAGTGGGCACGATGCTTAGACCGTTCTGATAGTGGGCACGATGCTTAAACCTTCTGATAGTGGGCACGATGCTGAGACCATTCTGATACTGGGTATGAAGCTTAGACTATTCTGATAGTGGGCTCGATGCTTAGACCATTCTGATAGTGGGCACAATGCTTAGGCCCTTTGCTCTTCCTCCTCCTTCCTACCTGGAATGCAGATAAAATGAATGCATATTAAAAACCAGGAGTAGGAAGATAGAAAAAGCTTGAGCCCTAACTGCAGTGTTTGTTTAGCTTCCCTACCAGGTGAGAATGACTCACCTGCAGATATTTATTCATTTATTTATTTATTTATTTATTTATTTATTTAGTTGTAATTTTTTTATTTTATTTTCAATCTTTAATTTCTTTATTGATTAAGGTATTACATATGTGTCCTCATCCCCCCATTAACCCCCATTCGTCTACTGATGGGCACTTAGGCTGTTTACAAATCTTAGCTATTGTGAATTGTGCTGCTATGAACATAGGGGTACATATATCCTTTCTGATTGGTGTTTCTAGCTTCTTGGGATATATTCCTAGAAGTGGGATCCCTGGGTCAAATGGGAGTTTCATTTTTAGTTTTTTGAGGAAACTCCATACTGTTCTCCACAGTGGCTGCACCAGTCTGCATTCCCACCAGCTCAGCTGCAGATTTTTAGTTATGTGAGAAAAATAAAGCCCTTTAAACTGGTGGTCGCCAACCGGTGGTCTGTGGACCACTGGTGGTCTGTGAAGTCCGAAAGGTTGGCGACTGCTGCTTTAAACCACGGGGCAAGGATAGCTGAAATACTAACTCTGGGTAACGGAACATGAGTCGCTGATGGCATCTATGTTGCTGGCTTAGGCAACTGGGTGAATAATGGTGCCATTAATCCAGAAAGAACAGCACATTTGGGAGAAAGATAACTTAGGAGACTTTTGGAAACATTGAGCTTGAAGTGCACATGAAAATAAAAAGACACTATTTAAAAGTTAACTGGAACTCAAAGCTCCTAGAATTCTGATTCTTAGGAGAAAGTTCTGGGTTTGAATATAATTTGAAGAATCAACAGCCAATTCTGTGGTAGGGAACATCATTAGAGTGCCTGGGATCACCCTGGAAGAGTATGTAGAGTGAGAAGAAAGGAGTCTAAGAGGAAAGTCTTAGGAAATAGTAATTGTTATAGAAGGTTGGAGCCAAGTCGTAAGAAATACAGATAAAATAATGTTTAGGAGGGTTGGAAATAGACCCTGGTGAACTTGATACAACAAGCGAACATGTGCTTGTTGGATTACCGACCAGGAGGCCACTAAGGAAGGCCCTTCTGAAGAGCAGTGGAGTGGAGCCAAGGAAGGCCAGATAAGGTGGGGGAGGAGTGAATGAAGGTGTTGCTAAAGGGACCATAAGTCACCCTGACTAGGCTGCAAATGACAGAAATAATACAATAAATAACTAAACTAAATAAATAAAATATAGGGAAATACCAAAAGGGGATGGAGTAGAAAGAGCAAACTCTGTTTCTTTAAACAATTTTTTTCTTTTAGTTTATTGGTAGAAATTGAACCTATTTATAGCCTTCAGGAAAGAAGCCATTGGAAAGGGAAGATACAAGAAAAAGAAATAATTGATAGAACAAGGCCGGGCCTAGGCAGGAAGGGTGGGATCAAGAACACAGGTGGAGGGATTAACCTTAAAGGGGACTTGAATCTCCTCTTCCTGTGAGAGTGTCAATATTTCTTCCTGAGAGGGGAGGTGAACTTAGCTCCTCACGGATACACAGCAGAGACACGGATACACAAAGGGCCTGACTGCCGTAGTCTGGAGCTTTGATCCGAGGTCTGATCTTGATTGAAGGTGTGTGGGAGATCAGGAAGACACAACTAGGGACATCACTTGTAAAGATTAAACCATAGCAGGAATCCTGAGCCAGCTGCAGTCAGCTTTTGAAAGCATGCACTACTCTTAAATTCATATCTACATAATACAGTGCTACTTAATTAATATTTCACATGTGGATTGAAACAAACAAAAAACGCAGCTCGCCTAGGGTCACCCTACAGTTTCTGAAATTATCAATATGCTTCTAAAAGTGCAAGCTGGTTCTCATGATACAGTGGTGTGGAGAGGATCTGAATACATTTCATTGTGATGATTTCAGATTCTTAACTCTCGAACTAGCTCACATTTATAAAGTAGCTGTCCTAAAAAGAGGGGAATAGTTTGCATAATTAGAGAAGAGAAAAATAGGTTCACAGTGTATACATGTTTTGCTTAGGGCCAGTTCAGTTCAGGGGTAAATGTTTGGTAGTATGTTGGAGGGCTTTTCAAGAATGGTTTAGTTTAGCATTGGTGACTCCATTACTTGAAATTAAAGTACAAGTGGGCATTGAATTTGGGGCAAGTCTATGGTAAAAGTTTGCAATGGTATCTGTCCAAAACTGTACTACACAGATGAGGTAAAGGAATATGCCATTTACTTATGACCATATGTTTTTCTTAGCAGTTGATTTTACAGTGGGAGTAATTGATTTTTTTTGATTTTCATATGGATATCTAATATTTTTCAGACCAAATTTAAAAATTAAAACAAATGTTTCTTGTGGATGTATCTCCATGTCTGTTTTATCCCATGACAATGGTCTCTTTTTGCCTCTTTTCTCAGCTTCATAATTCTGATCTTCAGCTTCCTCACTTATAAAATGGTACAAATAATATAAATCTTCTAGGGTTTTGTAAGTACTCAATGTGTCAACTGATTAAAAGCCCATAAAACAGTCCCTGGCACGTTGTGAGTATTCCCCCAAAAGTCACCCAGCTATTAAAATATGGTCAAGATCTTTTAATGACTTTCTCACTCAGCAAACCTTCTACACATGCTCATTGTAAACCTCAAGGAAACACAGTTTATGTTGCCATAACCAACTAGATTTGAACCTACTGTGTTTTGATATTTTATGAAGTCATTTTTGAAGGAGTATAATTACTTGTAACAAGGCATCAAGAGCAAGTGTATAATTAACTCCATCTTCTCTCTTTCTTTTCTTTCTTTTTTCCCTTTTTATTTTTTCTCTCTCTTCCTCTCTCTC
This sequence comes from Myotis lucifugus, assembly GCF_000147115.1. NCBI lineage: Eukaryota > Metazoa > Chordata > Mammalia > Chiroptera > Vespertilionidae > Myotis > Myotis lucifugus. Next base: position 7,103,564 of record NW_005871075.1, on the reverse strand, counting down.
TTGCAAAGTGGAAAGGCTTTTGTGGATATTTTAAGAGTCCAAAAAGGAAGGGGATATTTAATAGTTTCCTTTTAAATTCTTAATATGAATATTAACTATATCTAAAACTTATAATAAGCTTAATCCCAAAGAAGACAAACAACATAAAATCTATGTGAAGAGGATATGCAGAAGAAAAGTGAGTATGATAGAAAATTGATTATTTCAGCAAAGATCAATAACCTTAATGATTACTCAAAACAAAAGGAAATTGGGGTGCAATTGAATAATTATGTTATGAAGTCCCTGATCCACTTGTTTATTTCCTTTCCTTTAACTTTAAAGTTACATTTTTTTTCATCTTTTAGACTTGTCCTGGTTTATACTAGTAAATATAAAAACAGCTAGAGACTGAGGCCAGGATGTCTAGAATCATCACTTTCTCTTATGCCCACTAGATGGCAGGTGTAGGATTCTGAATACCTTCCAGAAACTAGGTGTCAGCTCTTTTATTGGCAACACTAGATGAGAAAACCGATTTGGTTCAAAGTAGGAAATTTAGAATGAGTCTCTTTCTTTCTCCTCCTCAATCTCCTACACATAACCTTAAAAAAAGGAACCGGTAAAACTGGTAAAGGAGTATAGGATTACTAATAAGGCTTTTAGGTTCAGTCTACAATTACAGAGTAAAAACAACAGCCCTCTTGCGTATTTATTTTCTTTATTGAAAAATTGTAAAACTAAAATCTAGCAACAAATCTGTACTTAACTAGCCAACTATTTTCATGTAAAACATTAAAGCTTTTTTCTTTCCCCTTTGGGCCATATGCTCTAAAATGGTGTGCTGTCTCTGTATAATCTCAATCATTTTATTTTCTCACAGTGGGAAGGTCCTGTGGACCTCTGTTATGTAAGGGGCAGTTAGAGATTACACTATAACTTGGAACTCAATTTCCTTTTTTGTTTCTCTTTATGATAGGACATAGTAGGGAAGTAAGAAACTTTAAAAAAATATTTTTTCTTTTTTGCTCTGTAGTTTTGATTAGGAATTTTTTCTCCTGGTTTGAAATAACCAAAATTTCTGCTTTGAACATGTGTGCCTTCCCACCGAGGGGCCAAAGCCCTGGAAATGTAAAGGGTCAGTCTTAGTTACAGAGGGGTTCATTGCAGAGAAGGGCGTGTTCTGCAAAGACAAACAGGTCCCACTGATAGTTGCCAAGGGCACCGAATACATCTTTGCATTACACCTTGAACGAGCATGCTCATATCGCCTTTTTTTATTGCATGCACCATAAATGACTGTAAAAGTTTGCAAATCTTGCAGAGACCTTGGCAATCAATACTCCAGCAGGAAGTCTACAAACAGAGGGGGTGGGGAAAAGAGATCCAGCCTAGCCGTTTGCTTTTTTGGCCCAGAAACCTAACGTTGACATGGAGAAGTGTTGAATGTACCATTTTCACAGTCTCAGCCAGATGCATAACATATGCAAAGCAGTTTCCATTTAGACGCTCAATCTGAAATCTAGGCTTTACATGTATATTACCAGGCTCTGTAGTCTGGGGACATTCCTGTGGCCTTATTCACATGGGTTTCCTCTGGAGCTCCTGATCTGTGACTTGAGAATAAAATAAAGACTAATTTTTTATCTGTGTCAATGTGTGGCCAAGCAGGGTGCCCAGTCCTGGAGGCCATGCCTGAGGCTTTTCCCAAGTGTTTTTAAGCGCCTGACTCCCCAGAAGGGCCAGGCAAGGTCTGGAGGTTGCTTTTTGGAGACTACAGGGTGTTGATGCTGGAGGGACCTCAGTCAATCCCTCCTGCGTATTTGATCTGCCTGCTCTACTGATGCGTTCGACCATGTTGAAGGGCCGACAAATCAAGTAGCAGACGGGGTATCAGAGCCCTGGGGTGGGGGGCAGACCTGGCTGGAGGCCTTGTGCGGGGTCAGAGGAGATGCAGCAGCTGTGGCTGTCCCCCTTCCCAGGGGTGGAAGCCTGCAGCTCTATCCCCTGATAATCTGTGTCCCCTCTTTGGGCTGCGCTAGGGACCGAAAGGATGGGCTACACTAGAAAGAGACGTGGGTGCGGGGGTAGTGATTGGCGGTGGGGGCGGGGGGAAGGCCCTTGCACCCCGGGCCTGGATAGCTTCAGGCTGTTCTCGCCCCCACACCCCACCCCCGCACCACCCTGCTGGCTGAGCCCTTCCCCCTCCCAGTCCTGGTGACCGGAATCCCGGCCTCCCTTCTGATGCATTAAACATTCAGTGGCCTCCAGGGAGTGTTTGAAATTCTGGTGGAGGCTGCTTTACCCGTCCCTTCGCCCCCAGGGTCAACCACAGGCCCAACGGTCGTGCTTGGGGGGTGCACTTAGCAGGGCTCCCGACTTTTGATTTCACCTGCGCACCCGTGGTCCCTCCCCGCCTGAGGTCCTTTACAAACCAGCGGCTTGCAAGGGGTCATTGGGCTTCATCCAAACCAGAAAGGACCACCGGCGGGTGAAGAACTGTATGAGGTTTTTCTGTTTTTCTCCTGCGCGCAAAGGTGCGTAAGGGTGAGTGGTAGTCCCCCTGGGTTGCGCCCGCGCCCAGCGGTAGCCGGATCCACTGTGGGCGCCACGGCAGCGCCTAGGACCCCGGGCTTAACCGGGTCAGCAGGGGTGGAGCGCCGCGGCAGGAAGAGGGCACGTCCCGGTCGCAGTGTGTGATGGTGTTATGTACAGGGCGACCTCGGATATAGGGTCTCCATGCTGGTATCAGGAAGACCTTTTCCCTGCAAATCCCGCGCGCCTGCCCGCACCGCCCCACCTGAGCGCTCTGCCCAGCGCCACCGTTTTTAATGAATAGTGTCAGAGCCACTGGTGGGAAAACCCAGTGTTCATCTAGACCAGTGGTTCTCAACCTTCCTCCTGCCGCGACCCTTTAATACAGTTCCTCATGTTGTGGTGACCCTCAACCATAAAATTATTTTCGTGGCTACTTCATAACTGTAATTTTGCTACTGTTATGAATCGTAATGTAAATATCTGATATGCAGGATGTATTTTCATTGTTACAAATTGAACATAATTAAAGCATGGTGATTAATCACAAAAACAATATGTAATTATATATGTGTTTTCCTGTGGTCTTAGGCGACCCCTGTGAAAGGGTCGTTCAACCCCCAAAGGGGTCGAGACCCACAGGTTGAGAACCGCTAATCTAGACGGTCTGGAGAAAAAAAATGGTGTCAAATAGGTGATGGAAAGGAGACGCATAGGCTACATAAGACATTTAACTGAAAAGGGAAGTAAAGGGGTTTTTAATGCCGAATTTTGTTTAGGTTCAAAGATCAGATGTGGCATCAATAAATGTGCATATAATTTCTTCCTAAGCACTAACTATTGAAACAGAGCTTTGTGCCTGAGACTCTTTCCCTAAAAAATGATCCTGATCTCTCTCCTTCTCCTAATGCTCCCCCCTCCCCCTCCCAATGCATCAGGAACAGCTCTCCATTGAGCGCATTTTTTATGTTCAGCATCATAAACCCACGCCACGAAGAATCCTAATCAATTAGTTTCAGGAGCATATAAAGGATGCGCTAAAGCTTGGTCAACTGAAATTGGTTGGTCTAGGAAAAACCGCCCGGAGCCCAGCTCCAGTTCTTGCCACTTGTTTATTTATTCTGTCACCCGAAACCACTCCCTTCTGCCGCCTATGCGAGAGGACTGGCACCCGTCCACACACTCTCCGAGAGTTTTCTAAGTTAGGCAAATCAGTGCTTCCTTCAGATGGCCACTGAGCCTCAGCAGAACGGGTTATCCGTCCACGAAGGGGCTGCTATCATTGGTCAGAATCCTTGCGCTGATAAAATCCTCTGGCAGAGCTACATATGGCGCCAAAATACCTTTGAACACAGAACATGGGATGGGCATTTCCTTGGTGATCAGCGCATCCACCACATCGACGTTGAGCTGATTACCCAAACCCACCGAACATCCAGAATTCACAGAGAAATAAACTGTTGAACTAAAATAGGGTTTCTCTGTTGGAAACAAGTGTCCAATGCCATTAAAGCTTCGGTGAATGGAGGATGGAGAATTTCCGTCTCCAGACTTTCAGCGTTTTATGGGAACTAATATTTAATATTTTGGCATATAATGAGGCAGCCTTCACTATCCGCGTAGCTGGAAATATTTTTAAAGAGGCTGTCCACAGGTGATCTATAAACAGCGCACCTGCGGAAGATTTGCATCCTGAACAGGACCCGCTAATTGTTACTTTTCCGCCTCAGCCTCCTCTGGGTGGGTTCCAGGGGGACAGAGGCCGCTTTCCTGACACCGTTTGCGCAATGGAGACCCAAAGAATGTGTTTTGCCCAAGGTCGACCCAAAGAAAATAGTATGGGACCTCTCCCCTTTGTTCTGATTTATAAAACAACCTACTACTTGTTTTTAAAAGAATCCTTCGGCAAGAGATTCAGAACGAGGAAACCAAGTTTAGTAAACTCGATCTAAAAGGGAAAAACAACAACAAGGCAACAAACCCGAGCCCTTTGATGTCCCTGGCATGGTTATTAAGGTCTTAAAATAACCGCCAACCCCCAGGTCGGAACAGAAAAATCTTACGGATTAAATGACTATTTATCTCATGCGGATAATTACTTGTTTGACCTGAAGTCATTCATTCCTGAAACCACCACGTTAAATTGTTAAGATGTTTCTAAGCGCCACCGCTCCGGCGATAGTGCGCGGTTAACAAAAGCCTGGCCCAGGTGGCCCGCGGGTCTGAGCATCATTCCTCCCAGCGCCCAGCTGGGAAGGTGCGGGCAGGGGAGGGAGGGGATGGGAGCTTCCCGTCGGTGCGCAGTAAGAGGCGCTAAGGACCGAAGCCACAGGTGGCCGGGCCGCCGGGACGTGGGACTCCTCTCCCCCTCCTCCCGGACTCAGGCCGAGCAAGGCGGTCCCCAGCGCCAGGGCCGGAGCGAACCCCAGCGGCTCAGGTGCAGTTTGTCTGAATGGTTGCGTTTTCCCCTGGTGCCCTGGCCGCACGGCTGTCTCTAGGAACCTGTTTAATTCCCTTTCATCACACTTCCGGCCCTTGGCTGGCCCTCATTGGCCCGGAGTTAAACCTGCGTTCTTGGGGGGGGGGGGGGGGCAGGGTCCCCCCCCCCTCTCGCGCCTGGTTCTGGGTTC
>NW_005871075.1:7065208-7097231 GCF_000147115.1 Myotis lucifugus | reverse complement strand
TATATATATACATACACACACACACATTTACCTACATGACACACACACACACACATTTACCTACATGTACATTTACCTGCAGGTACATTTACATATATCTACATGTACATATAAATATATTTACCTACGCATACATAAATACATATAGTTACCTGCAGGTACATTTACATATATCTACATGTACATATAGATATATTTACCTACGCATACATAACATACATAAATACATATAGTTACCTGCAGGTACATTTACATATATCTACATGTACATATAGATGTATTTACCTACGCATACATAAATACACATATTTACCTACGTGTGTGTGTGTGTGTGTGTGTGTGTGTGTGTGTATACTTATATATTTATTTAAACCGTTTAGCTTCCTTTGGGAAGAAATGTTCTTTGCAAGCTTGTCTAGACAATGCACTAGTTAAGCGATTGTTACTCCCTGTCTAACGGGCTGAGCCAGCACGTGATAAGACCTTGGCTTTGGATATCATAGGTGTTTCACACCTGATGTGCCCTGTTCCTAAGGCTTGCTCACCACCATCGAAGGCCCCTCTCCAGCATGCAGACGGTGTCTAGTCCGCCTTCAGAGGAGGCCGAGAGCTGGAGAGTGCAGCCTGCGGAAGCTCTCAACTCCTGGGAGGCCCTGAGAACTGAACACCTCACTGAGAGGAACATTCCTGTTTGGTTTTGTTACTTCTTCCTGATTTTCCACTCATTTTACACGTTTCTCCTCTCTGCACAAGCATTTATTCATCGTAAAAATATTCTTCCTCTCCAGCTATCACCATTTTCCCATCAACATCCCCCTGTCCCCACCCTCTCTGGACACACCTTCTCTGTTTTCCTCTTCTGTGCACCTGCTATCATTCTTCATTGTGCCTTTGAAGTCAGAGGCCAAGTGTAGGGTTGGGCTCCCCTCTGGTACCATTTGGGGGAGAAGGGAGGAGAGGGAGGTGGCCAGTAGCAGTGGTAAGATCTCATTTTTCACTTTTCTCCCATTCCTCCTAAGCTCCATTTATAAGACTACAAATACAGAGTTTTTCTCAGTGTGCGTTATGAAGGTAGTGCAACCCTTTTACTAAAGTGTGTCTATTAACAAATCATAAGCTTTTTATTCTGCAAGTGTGATTATAAGACAGTGCAGATTAACTTAGGGGACTACTAAGATGTTTCTAAATGCCTGCATGTAAATAATAACTTTATTTTTGAGTTTCCTGTTTCTTTTGAAAATTCTTATTATTTCTATGAATTCTGAAAGTACTACTTGCTTATAAAGCATCATGAAAATTATTGTAAAATACAAAGTGAACCCCTTTCCTGTTTTACTCTGTATGTGTAACTACCATTGCTGGCTGGGTTTATGTCCCTCCTTCTGTATAAACAGGAATTTTTCCTTCATTATTTAAAAAAATTGGATAATGGTTCTGAAACTTATTTTTCTTTAATAGTTTTCAAATATTTATCTGTCAATATATGAAGAATTTTTTTTCCCCTAGTGCATGTACTCTGTGTAGCCAGCCAATATCCCCAGAATATTCGCTTGGGTTTTCCAATTTCTTACTACTACAAACAGTGCTGCCACGAATATTTGTGTTCATTATCTCTGCACTAGTGCTGCAGAATGTTGATTCTGAGAGGATTGCTGGCTCCAGGGGCTGTTTACTTTAAATTTGCTAACTATTGCAAAGAACCTTCCTCACTCCCCACCGGATATTGACCATGCTCTTACCCACACTGGATAATAATGATCAAGATGTTGCCCATCTCATTGCTGAAAAATTGATTTCTCATTGTTGTAGTTTAATATTTAGAAATTATATGGACCAGTCCTGGAACGCCTGATTTGCAGAGTCTGAGAATTTTGCTTTAAAAATATAATAAAGTAGAAAGGGAATTAACTGCATTTCAAAATACTACCTTATTTTGAGCTTCTAAAATATACCACTGCATTAGTTGTTATCTGTCCATTTACTGAAGGGCTAGAGATACTGGTGCATGCTAAGTGAGATGTCTATGTTGCAAACACGTGACTATAGTGTGCCTACTAGTTGGTGGTGTGATTTTGTGGCTCTTGACTTACACGTTTGCCAACTTCATTAACAAGGATTCCGTTCTCTGGGAATGAAGGCATGGTCTTCAATGAGATATCATAGCTTTGGATCCTTAAGAAGTTGTAGATGCAAACAAAACAACAGAGTGCACAAAGATGCATCCTTATGGAATAACTTCTCTCCACCCTCCCCTTGGGAACTCTCACCTGTTAGTATTGATCAGCTCATGCACAGACTGGAATGCTTCAAATATGGTTTACTCTTAGAGCTGAACAAACGATTTAGGAATATTTGTAATACATATTTTTAGCTAATACTTATTGAATCCTTAATATGTGCTAATAATATTCTGTCACTTATAAGCATTTTTTTTTCTCTTAGTTTCTTTAAACAACCCTGTGCAGTTCATGCTAATATTCTCCCCCTTTTCAGATGGGAAAAATGAAGCAGAAATTTTTTTTTAAAATATATTTTATTGATTTTTTACAGAGAGGAGGGAGAGAGATAGAGAGTTAGAAACATCGATGAGAGAGAAACATCGACCAGCTGCCTCCTGCACATCTCCTACTGGGGATGTGCCCGCAACCAAGGTACATGCCCTTGACCGGAATCGAACCTGCGACCTTTCAGTCCGCAGCCCGACGCTCTATCCACTGAGCCAAACCAGTTTCGGCTGAAGCAGAAATTTTAAAAGTTGAGTAAGGTCACACATCTACAAGGGTAAATGTGGAGATTCAAATCCAGGCACTGTGGCGCTAGGCTCTGAGAGTAACCAGGCTGCTCCATCTGGTCATTGGTTGCTCACTGCACAGGGGTGCCCACCAGAGGGGGAAGTACAAACCTGAACCTTGACAGGACCCACAGGCCATGCTATGTCCCCTTGCTCTTGGCTGGGCATTCCAGGGGGAGGGCACTTTTCTAGGTCACAGCAGGTCTGTAAGGGCCCACAGCACCTGCTCCTGATGTATCAGGAGCTACAGGTGTACACATTCGGATGCTCACGTAAGTACCTTTGGAACTCAACACTGTCTTGCCCATTCATTATGGATACACCTTCAAGAACAAAGACCGGCCTTATTTACTGCCTATACTTCCTACCTTATATTTAGTACTGGATGGCCCAGTATGTTCTCCACATGGGAGACTTAGCTCAGAGCCTGTGGTGTTGTGTTGCTGTGAATATCTTTGGTTTTATCAAGACATTTTTCTGGAAAAGGTATAAGGAGTTCGTGTGTGTGTGTGTGTGTGTGTGTGTGTACATGCGGGTGTGCGCGCGCACATGAGTCTTTTAACATTTGGAGGGACATGAAGGTCTTTGAGGATGACCAACTCATAGCATATAAGCCAAGAGAGAAGGCTTTATTGTCACATAGGGAGGTTTATATCCCTGTTAAGCTATTTACTAAAGGGAGGGCAGAGGATAGGGGACTTGGGCAAGTTAACTTTTTTGAGGCCCAATTTCCTCATTTTTGAAGTAAATGATTGTAATACCTATCTCATAGACTTAGTATGATTATTAAATATGTTAATACATGAAGACCTTTTGAACAATGCCTGGCATTTAGTAAGTACCCAATAAGTATTTGGTATTGCTGTTGTAGTTGTTATAGAATGAGATAAAGCATCTAAACACTGCTTGATTCATAGTAAGTTCTTAATGTGTCACCTGCTTTTATTGACACTCTCTCTGGAGAAATTGTACTTACATACTCAAATTGTACATGGCTTCAGGAGTTTATGAATCCCTAGAAACCTGGCCACGGCCTCTAATAGGCCTTGGAGATACAATGGTGAGTAAGAGACACGGTCCCTGAATTCATGGGGCTTTTAGTGAGGCAGTATAAAAAAGGATCGCCCTGCATGTAGTCCAGTGGTTAGAACCTGGGCTTTGCAGGCATCCACACCTCGGTGTGAATCTCAGCTCTGCCCTCTCCCAGCTGTGTCCTAAGCGAGTTCTCAATGCCTGTGCTCAGTTAAAAAAGTTGTAACATGAGAATAATAGTCCTCACTCTCAGAGTATAATTAATGGATTAATTAATTCTTGTATTATTTAAACCAAGCATGTTATTTGTTGAATGTTTGACCTTTCTCTACACTCTATTTCAATCCAGAAGAATCACATTTATCTATGATAGCAAAACGTCCACATGGACATCTAGGTATTGTATCCCCATCACTTAAAAGTGTCGGCTGAAAACATCATCTGGGCCTGGCAGTTTAGTTATTTTTAGTGTTTTGAATCTTTGAGTGTTTTTCTTTTCTAGTTCCATACTGAGTGTGCTTTGCTTGTGCCCTTGACTTCCTTGGGTCATGACTACAGGTTGTAAACAGTTGGTGTATATTAGTTTAGCAGGAATGAACTTATGTGCACTGTGCCAGGTGCCCGGAACACAAATATAAATAAACAGCATCTCCACCCTCAAACACAAATAATTTACTTGGAAGAAAAACACACATCACCTTCTATACCATATGTGATAACTTCGGCATTGGTGCCATAGATAGAAATACTATGGGAAATGGAAGCACAAAGCATAGTTTGAAGAGTCTGGAGAGATTTCATGAAGGAGTTAATGACTTCCTGATTAGAACTTCCTGAATAGAGAAGAATCAGAAAGATGTTTGGGGCAGAGGATATTACATGTGGAATAGGTGGAGCAACAAGAGATGAAATGGGGAAGGAACACTGGGCCAGATTCTGACAATCTTGAATGTGGGTGACAAAGATTTGGGCTCTGTTATCTAGACCAGCGGTCGCCAACCTTTAGGACCTCACAGACCACTGGTTGGCAACCACTGCTCCAAAGGCTTCCTTAATCCAGCGGTCGCTAACCTTTCGGACCTCACAGACCACCAGTGGTCCATGGACCACCAGTTGGCGACCACTGAGGCAATGGGGAGCCATCAAAAGTCTGCAAGTAGATTGAGTTATGAAAGCCCTCTCCCTTTTTTTGCTCCAGGTTAATTGACAGCATTTTGGAGGACAGATTAAAGAGGGAGAGACAAGAGGCAGGGCAACAGCAGGAAGCTTTCACAAGAGTCCCCTGGCCACAGTGAAGATGCAAACAGGATAGGATAGAATCTAGTGATGCTTCAAAGGTGTTTAAACTGTAAGAACTATAGAGTGTGGAAGAGGAGAGAAAGCAGGGGATTGAAGCTGACCTTAAGTCCATATTCTTTAGGATTGTACAGGACACTTTGATTTTATTATGCTTATTAGGAATTTATAGTTTTTTAACTATTCTTACAAGTTGTTCATGCTTTAAAACTTAGTCTGTATGGCAAAACTAAACTTTATTCAGTCACTTAACTGAGGTTGTTAGGTATGTAGGAAGACTATTGTTTCCATAGCTTGGGCTAATTTTCAGCAAAGTAATTATTATTTCTAACCTAAATTTTTGCAACAACCAACTGCTCCCCCTTCCTTATCTTCCTGGCCTCCATTCAGGTCCCCAGATGGCAGTTAGAGTGACAGAGAGAAAGCCAATTTGATCATTTTGTTTTTTAAAAAAAACAAGTTGTTAAGCCATGGCTAGTGTGGCTCAGTTGTTTGAGCATCATCCCGTGCACCTAAAGGTCTCTGATGCAATTCTCTGTTAGGTTGTGGGTTCAATCCCCGCTTGGGGTGCATATGGGAGGCAACCAGTCTATGTTTCTCTCTCACATCAATGTTTCTTTCTCTCTCCCTATCCCTTCCTCTCTCTCTCTCTAAAATAAAATTTAAAAAAACATATTGAAAAACCCCACAATTTGTTAATTTTTTAATGCCTTAATACCCTTAGTCTGTAGTCCAAGTGAATTCACATCACTAGACCCCATGTGACTTCCACTCCAAGCACATCTCTCTCTTTTTGAGGTTCCAGACTTAAAACTTCAGCTGGAATAAGTATTATAGTTCCACAAATGCACTGTTCTCTGTACCTTCATAAGTAATGTTTCTATCATTTGAAACAGGCACCATCCCTATCATTTCCCCCCATCATTCTAGCCAACTTCCCTTTATCTTTGCGCAAATACCACCTTCAAAATCTTTTCTGATCTACTGACCCAATATAACAATTTAGTGTATCTTGTTCTTGCCATATCATAATTACCAAGTTCATCACACACTGTGGTTGGATGTTTGACAGTCATTCTCCCAGACTTGACTGTTTAGAGTTCCTATCTGAGGGTAGGAACTCTGTTATTCTGAACCACTTTTTAAATTGGGCCTTTAATTCAAGCTTAATGAGGATGTGTTCACTGAATAAATGAGTAATTGTAATGGAGAAAAAAGGTGAAATACCAATAAAATAAATGTGTTGAGAACCTCATTTTCAAGCACTACATTCTGTATTGGGATCAAACAGTGACTAGAACCGTTCTCTCCTAAGATTTTCATGTCTGGTTGGGGATATGAATGACAATATTTCTACTCACTGTGATAAGAGCAAACGTGGAATACTGGAGAAAGATTACAGGAACCTAGCAAAAGCCATACCAACTTTTTCTGGAGTGGGTTACACAAGAGATGACATAGGAATTTTTTATTTTTAAGAGGGATATAATTTATTGATATTGAATATAATTACTCAGATAATTATATTGAGATGTAATTTACATTAGTTAAAATCCATTATTTTTATAGCATACTTCAATGAGTTTGACAAATGTTACGCCTTCATGTAACCACTGTCACAGTGAAGATATAGAACATTTTTTGCCCCTTCCCCCTCAAATTGCCTTATGCCCTTTAAGCAGTCAGCCCTTCCTCATTTCCCCAGGCAACCACTGATGTGATTTCTGTCCCTAATGTTGCCTTGTCTAAACTAACATATAAATAGAATCATATAGTGTGCAGCCTTTTGTGCCTTGCGTTTTAAATTTAGTATAATCATGTTGAGATTTAGCCATCTTGTTGTATGTATCATTCGCCTATATTCCTTTTTAACAAAACAGATCTAGGAGGTACAGTTGCCATACAATAAACTGCATATATCTGAAATGCGCAATTTAATAAGTTTTGACACATGTATGTACTCATGAAACAGTCACCACAATCAAGACAGCGGTACAGCCAGCTCTGCAGGTGTGCTCATGCTCCTTTGTAAACCCCCTTCTGGCTCCTGAGACATCCACTGATCTCCTTTCTGCAAATTAGTTTGTATTTTCTGGAATTTTTATATCCATGGGACCATACACTATTTTATTGTGAATTCCTCTGAGATTCATTCATTCTGTTGGACCAATCAATTCCTTTTTCCCCCCTGACTACCATGACATTGTATGGATGTGCCTCAGTTTGTTAATTCATTGACCTGTTGAACATTTGGATTGTTTGCAAATTTTGGCTTTTTACAAATAGAGCTGTTATGAACATTCTTTTACAAAGACTTTGTGCTTTCATTTGTTTTATATACAGTGGGGCCTTGACTTACGAAGGAGCTCATTAAGGCGCTCATTAACTCAAATTACTCTATCAACTCAATGCAAAAAATCTGCCAGAGAGACAGCTGGTATCTCAAAAAACCCTTAGTCTAGTCTTAGTCGGGACACTTGTAGTCAAGGCCCCACTGTAATTACCTAGGAGTAGAATGTCTCCTCCTCACACCTGATCTGATTTGTCAGCGAATAGCAGACCTGCCAGTATGACCTCCAATGAGCCTTGCTTTCCCCACTCTCCCTCCCCTCTCCTGCTCAGTGTCATCACGGGAGCCATGGTGATTGCATAGGCAGACATCTGCCCCAGTCTATTCACTGCTCCCTCAGTTTCCATATCATTCCCTTCAGGGTTGATCTTCTTAAACCACAAATAAGAACATGTCATCTCCCTGCTTAAACCCAGCCCACGGCTTCCCACAGTGCCCGGAATAAAGGCCATACTCTGAGGCATTCGGTGTTCTGGCCTCCCCATCTTCCTCACTCTTACCTCTAACTCTCCTTTACTCCCTCGGTTCTGGCCACATCCAGGTTTTCTCAGTGTTCCCCAAAAGCCAAGTATTTTTCATCTGAAGGCCTTTCTCCTTTGCATTTGACTTCCTTTCAAACACCCCCACCTCCCACACATAAACATCACATGAGTATCTTCATCCTTTGGTTCTCGGTTTACATGTCACTTCTACACAGACAGTTTCAGGAGTTTCCTCTGATTTCTAAACGTGCCTTCCTCCATGTGTATTACAGATCCCAGATAATCACACCCCCACCCCACCCCAGCCAGCTAGGAGGTCTCAGCAGCAGAAGCTGGGGTGCACATTGTAAAAGGGATAAAACAAGGCCAGGGGAGCAAGAGAAGGGAGGGAGTCGGGGTCCTCAATAGTTAATAAAGTAGAAAAGAATGAATGACACATTTCTTATTCTACAGATCACTTGAAAACTGATATTTCATGACACATTTTTGTGTGAATACTAGGTAAAATGAATGTTAAATTTCTGAGTGATGCAAAAATCATGATGAAGCTAAGAGTAGCAGTATAGCTTTGATAAAACAGTAAGTTTGACTTTTTTACAAAGCCTATTAAATTGGGGGGAGGGTGGAAATTCAGTGAAATAAATCTTTTTATTTTCTTTGCAGGCTTTAATTTTCTTGTTGCGTTATCTAATATTGACTGAGCACTTGTTATTGGCAGGCATTGCTTTCCATGCATTACCTGCAGTACCTCATTAGTCCTCCTCACAACCCAATGGCTCTATGATTAGTGTTCTTTCCAGGTACAGGTTACACAGCCAGTCAGTAGCAGGAGTGATGTTCTGAAACTCTTAACTGCTTCATTTTATTCTCTCTGAGATCCAGCCTTCATTTGTTCCTGTAAGGCGGGATCCACTCTCCCTTGATCTCCTGCTGTTCTACAAATTTATATCCAACTACACAGCCACTTGAGTTTTTTGCCTAGAACTTTTCCACTTTGCATCATTCAGAACTCTTGTTTCCTCCATGTCTCTCCTAAGCCACTCACTTTATCTGAAAATATAATCTCTGTTCTTTTTCCATAGATCTTCCCTTTAATAACGTTTTACATTAATTAGTTCTTTTTTAAAAATTCTTTATTAGTTAAGGTATTACAGATGTGTCCTTATTCCCCCCATTAACCCTCCCCCCCCCACTCATGTTCTCATCCCCCTGTTGTCCATGTCCATTGGTTTGGCTTATATGCATGCATACAAGTCCTTTGATTGATCTCTTCCCCTTCCCCCCTCCCTCCCCTACTTTCCCTCTGGGGAGTGATAGACTGATCGCTGTTTCTCTGTCTTTGCATCTGTCCCTGTTTATCAGTTTATGTTGTTCATTATAATCCACAAATGAGTGAGATCATGTGGTATTTATCTTTCTCTGACTGGCTTATTTCACTTAGCGTAATGCTCTCCAGTTCCATCCATGCTGTTGCAAAAGGCAAGAGTTCCTTCTTTTTTACCGCAGCATAGTATTGTGTAGATGTACCACAGTTTTCTAATCCACTCATCTGCTGATGGGCACTTAGGCTGTTTCCAGATCTTAGCTATGGTGAATTGTGCTGCTATGAACATAGGGGTGCATGTATCCTTTCTGATTGGTGTTTCTGGTTTCTTGGGATATATTCCTAGAAGTGGGATGACTGGGTCAAATGGGAGTTCCATTTTTAGTTTTTTGAGGAAACTCCATACTGTTCTCCACAGTGGCTGCACCAGTCTGCATTCCCACCAGCAGTGCAGAAGGGTTCCTTTTTCTCCACATCCTCTCCAACATTTGTTGTTTGTTGATTTGTTGATGATAGCCATTCTGACAGGTGTGAGATGATACTGCATTGTCATTTAGATTTGCATCTCTCGTATAATTAGTGACTTTGAGCATGTTTTCATATGTCTTTTGGCATTCCGTTATGTCCTCTTTCGAAAAGTGTCTATCTAGGTCCCTTGCCCTTTTTTTGATTGGATTGTTTATCTTCCTATTGTTAAGTTTCATGAGTTCCCTGTAAATGTTGGAGATTAAACCCTTATCGGTGATATCATTGGCAAATATGTTCTCCCATGTAGTGGGTCTTCTTGTTGTTTTGTTGATGGTTTCCTTTGTACATTAATTAGTTCTTAAAAACTCTCAGTGTATTTAGACCTGTTCTTAATGATCAGAGCATAATCATAATGACATTTGAAGAATTTTCTTAAATAAAAATTTAAGTTGCCCATAATTCAGCATACACGCATTTCCTTTTTTTTTGCACATTTCTTGCCCAGTCTCACATATGTGTGTTTGTGGGCATGTCTTTGTTATTTTATTCACCATGATTAATTCGTATTTGGGTTTTTTCACTGATTATTGAATTAAAACTTTTTTTATTGAGTTGTAGCTAATATTAGCAATATACTCAAATTTATACATACGTAAAATATAACCATTGCCACCTAAAATAGAGTATTTCCAGTTCACTAAAAACTGCCATTAAGCTCCTACTCAGACATAGATTACATTTGCTTATTTTACTGTGTTGCTATATATATTAGTAGTTTGTCCTTTTTCGTTGGTCTATAGCAGTGATGGTAAAACTTTTGAGCTCAGCGTGTCAGCATTTTGAAAAACCCTAACTTAACTCTGGTGCCGTATCACATATAGAAATTTTTTGATATTTGCAACCATAGTAAAACAAAGACTTATATTTTTGAAATTTATTTTATATATTTAAATGCCATTTAACAAAGAAAAATCAACCAAAAAAATGAGTTCGTGTGTCACCTCTGACACGCGTGTCATAGGTTCGCCATCACTGGTCTATAGAATGACATTGGATGAATATGTAATTGTTAATTTACTAAGTCTACTGCTGACAGACACTTGAGTTGCTTCCAGTTTGGGGCCATTACCAATAAAGCTGCCTTGGTCATTTTTTAGTCTTTTGTTGGTTGTATACCCTCATTTGTGGTGGGTATATTCCCAAGAGTGGAATTACTGGGTCACAGAGGATGCATATGTTTAGGAAGTATTTTCTTTAAGTTTTAAAGTCTATTTAAGGTACTAGTAGACATATTTCTATATTGTAAAGTGGTAAGAATATTATACTCATCATACCAAAGGGGAGAGAATGAATAATTAGAAAAGTGGTAACCTGGTTCAATGTACAAACTCATTTATGGCAAAACTTAAAAAGTTCCTCCTTTCTTTCAGTGTTAATTTATTGCAAATGAAACTGAATAACTATTAATTCACATAAACATATTCCTAAATGAACTTATTAGTAATAAATAAAATTTTTATTGAGATATTGATATTCAAGTATGATTACAAATACCTTTGTTTTTATTCTTCAAGGATTTTGCTCAGGCCATTCATTTGTCTGCCCAGAATCACGTTCTCACTAGTCCCTTCATGTTCCCCATTGCCCTGTGTGACCACTTCACACTCCCTAAGTCTGAACACACACTGTCCACTGACAGGTAAGTATTTGTTTATGTTAATGAGCCCAATGAAACTGGGTTTAACTAGAGTTCATAGGTGAGCACAGCACACAGGACCTTCCCCTCCCACACACACAAATCCTGAGCTTTACTGCTTATCAGTGAGCAGGATTTTGAAAACTTACTTTTTATTTCGGTTATGACAACAATACATTTAAAATAACTTAACCTAGTCTTGTGAATTCTGTCTTCTGCTCTTTGTATGGCCAAATGTTCTCTAAATGATTCAAATGATTCTTTTATGTCCTCTCTTATACCTCTGAACCAGGAAGTGGGCACCAAAAATTCCTTCCGCACTGGCATTCATGCCTCGTCATTAAGCAGCTTTTATTTGTTAGGGTGTGTCAGCAGTAAATATTTTCTCTCCAGTCACCCAAATTAGAGCCACGGTTTGAGGCGTAATAATATCGTTGAGATGCAGATCAGACAATGTTTCCATGGTTGCAATTCTTATTTATTGAAAGATAAAAGGACCTGAAGTGAAAAGTAGATGGGAAGTGATCATGATTGGCTGAGTCTGTGCAGCTTCCTGGCACTGATCGAACCGTGTTGATGTTTCTTCAATGCCCAGGAGTATTTCAGTCACTTGTTAAAGCTCCATCATGTGAAGGCATTTCCAGGCCTGGGGTCATGATGGGGTGGGAGAGACATGCAATGATTTATTTTGAAAAGAAGACAAAAATCAGATTTAAATATTTCAGATCTGTGTATTCTTTTCCATGTTGTTATTTAAGTGATTTTACTTAAAAAAAAAATTTAGAGTTAATATTTAAAAGTATTTGCTCTTACATGAGAAGTGAGACCATAATAATGTGATTATTTTAGGGGACTTTTTATCAACAATTTACAACATACCTCTTACTGGCTATTTGCAGGAATCTTTTCACTTCTGCTCTCACTCTGGTTCTTAGTATCAGGATGAAGCTTGTTTTCTGAAGACCAGTGAGTGCTGAGCCTCTAAGAAGCAGGACATAAAAAACTAAGAATAATTTAATCTCTAGTGTAGTACCTGACACATAGCGGGTGCCTCAATAAATATATGCTGAATGAGTTAACATATTAATGAAATAGGTAAAATGTCTTGAATGTTTGATTTAGATAATAGCAGGGTTATTTTGAGAAAAAGTGTAGAAAATAAAATGTATATAGTACTCCTGTCAATGCATAGTATAGCATATGAAATAACTTGTATTTACTAATTTTCATGAACTCTGAAGTTTGTGTAGCACTTCAAGCCCTTATTTCTTTTCTTCTATGTGCTGTAGACGAGCTCGTGGACATGTATGAGTCATATACAGCAATACAGGCAACAGACATCAACAGTCAACCCCAGTGTCATCAGTAGTACGGCAAATAAAACATTGCTTTATGTTTCTAAGATTTAACCATGTTGAGGGTGTACCTCTAGTTCAGGTGTACAGCATAGTGGTTAGACAATCATATGCTTTACAAAGTGATCATGAATGTTTGTTTTATTCGTTACATTCTGTAAAAGGAAGAGTGGGACTAATGTTCAACATCTCATGTTAATGCTTAATTATGTTGGCATATACCCGGCAGTTGGGTGTGCGATTGGAGAAACACGCACAGGGGCTCTCTTAGACTGGCAGTGTTCTTTCTTCACTTGGGTAATGTTACTCAGTGTTTCACTTATAATTAATATTTCATCTCTACCTGATTCCTTTTCTGACATATTTCACAATTAAAAAGAAAATAAGCTGTTCCTTAGAGATAACAGTATGTTAAGTAATATCCTTGTATTCTTGGAGCTTTCTGCTAAAGGTAGACATTAATTCATTCAACAATTGCAATTACTCTAGGCTCACTGAATGAGAAGCATGTGGTACCATAAGACTGCAGTAGGAGGGGAAATGACGTACTCAATGATCATAATGCACAGATATTTATACAGTATCTGTGTACTCATGTTTTCTCCAATATTCACTTTTGAATTACAGTTGCCAATCAAATCTAAAAACTATAACGTGGTCCTAGCACTCATGACTCCTTTGTGCTTTTTGTTATGTTATGACTCACGACCTGAGCTGTCAAACTGGTAAAACCCTGTTAAATGAGATGAGTTCACTGATGGTGAGCTTGGATAGTACAGCAGGTCCAATTACCATTAAAGCTTCTAAATGATTACCTTCCCTTTCTGTCTTACCCCATCATGGACTTGTAACACAATTCATGAACTGGCTGGTATCCGCAAACCACGTGTTGATATGTGCACCTGGAAACATGCTCTGGAATATTTATAGCAGCAAAGTTTGTGAAAGCAAAAATTGGAAACACCCCAAAATGTCTATCAATAGTAGAATGGATAATGCATTGCGGTGTGTTCATGTGATGATTTACTAAAAAGCAGGGAAAGTAATAAATCACTCCACTGTCCATCAACAGAGAAATCTCAAACAAAATGTTCAGTAACAAAACAAAACACAAAATATCAAGTCAAAGAAGAATATATTATGGTAACATTTTCACTTATATAAAGACCCAAACAAACAACTAAATTGGTGCTTCCTTGTTATTAATTCATAGATATGTGTTAAAGTTCAAAAGAAATGTAAGAAATTATTAGCACAGGGTATTAATTTACCACCTAGAGTGGGGGTTCAATCAAGAAAGGGACCCAGGCCCTTCATTTAATTATTATTATTAAACTGAACAGATATTATATCTTATTATATATGCATGTATGTATAAATATTTAGATTTACATATAAATAAATCAGGTTTTGTAATAAAATTACTAAAATTATAAATATGCACGACTTTAAAAAATAGGACTTTTCTGAAAGGCCTATATAAAGATGTGAATAGGAAGACATTACCGAATGGGAAGACTCAGGATTATAAAGCTTTGAGTCCACCTGAATATATATACCTGGTTTGGTTCCCATTAGAAAAACGATAAACAAAATTCAAAAATCAACACCCATAAATATTCTGAGGCCTAGGAGGGACAGTAGGTCATTACTTTATACTGAGTTTCAGTGTAGGGATTTGATCATGACAGTCTAAAAACTTTGTTCTTAAAGTGTTTTGGGATAAAAAAAAATGTAACCAAGTGTCCACATTAATTGAGTCGGCCAGACCCCTCGTAGCACAAATGCTCAGATCACGGTGGCAGGAAACCAGAGAGCAGGTGGCCAATCTCAGGCTCTGCTGCTTCGTGACCTCATGATTTTAATTGAAGCACTTAATTACTGTATCAGGTTTTCTAGTAACTAAAGTGAAAATAGCAGTAGTATGAAAAACTCAGAATTATTGCAGAAACTACACGAGAAAACACATTAAAAGTCTAATGTTATACTTTAGTAGACAAAAATTATTAGTCTCAGCCTCACTCTAATGAATAATTCTGTTAAATTGGATATTTTGCAAGTTCACTTTTCAGAATGAGAGCATATGGTATAAGTACTGTCATGTATTTGTGTGTTTTTAATCTGTGTTGTGAACATCTGTTCATCTTTCTGTGGATGTGACAAGTAAAACCAATTATAATTTATTTTATATTTACCACATGACAAAATTAAATTTCAAAAAGCATCCCCCTCTTCACCCTCCGCCCAATGTTAGAAACTGAAAGTATAGATAAATAAGGGTGACTTTCCACACTGAATATAATTGAATTCCTACAACTACAATAATTAAAATGCTATGATACTGATTTAAGAAAAGGATACAGCAATGGAACGATACAAAAGCTCGGAAACATCTGAATGTTTATAAATGTATAACACACGATTACATGATATAAATTGAATATATGGCTCTAATATGTAAGTTATTATAATACATCTATGGAGAAACTATTCAAAAAGTGATGCTGGCTGGATGCCATTGAAAATGAAAAATTATGAGTGAAATATAAGCATAATAAAAAACACAAAAAGAACAAATATCTGATCTTGCGATAAGGAATACTTCATAAAACAATGTAAGGAACGTAAGAGGAGGTAATGATAGGTTTGCTAGAAGATAAATATTATAAAAACTATATAGAAACATAACATAAAAATCAAACAAAATTCTACAAACTTAGGTTTAAATCTCTAACATACAAAGAATTCTGTAAATTCAAAAAATTGTCTGGTGTAAGTTGAATATTTATATTTAACATGGTCATTTGGGGACTCAGGTTGATTCTTTTTTTAAAAATATATTTTATTGATTTTTTTACAGAGAGGAAGGGATAAGGATAGAGAGTTAGAAACATCAATGAGAGAGAAACATCGATCAGTTGCTTCCTGCACACCCCCTACTGGGGATGTGCCTACAACCAAGGTACATGCCCTTGACCGGAATCGAACCTGGGACCCTTGAGTCCACAGGCCGATGCTCTATCCACTGAGCCAAACCGGCTAGGGCTCAGGTTGTTTCTATGTTATTGCTTTGCCATCTCCTAGAGCAGCATTGGGCACTTTTTTTTTGTGAATGTATGAAGGCTCAGATAGTAAATATTGTAGAATTTGGGGACCATATGGTGTCTGTTGCAATAACTCAGCTTTGCAATGGTAGGGTGAAAGTGGCCATAGACAACACAGGAACAAAAAGGCATGACCATGTTCCAATAAAACTTTATTTACAAAAACATGCAGCTCCATAGTTATATGACCCTTGCCATAGGGCATTGTCTTGCCTTGCCTCCTTGATGCTAAATCACAGGCACATTTGCATTCCAGATTGCAGGAAGGCGAGAGTAGAGGATTTCATGCACTGTATTTTAAGGCCTAGACCAGGAGTCCTCAAACTTTTTAAACAGGGGGCCAGTTCACTGTCCCTCAGACTGTTGGAGGGCCGGACTATAGTTTAAAAAAAAAACTAGTCAGCTGCTAAGCAACAGGCAGCGGCGGCAAAAACACCCAGCGGGCCGGATAAATGTTTTCGGCGGGCTGCATGTGGCCCGCGGGCCGTAGTTTGAGGACCCCTGGCCTAGACACTTAAGTGGCAAGCATCACTTTGATCACATCCCATTAGTGAAAACTTAGCCACATGGCTACACCCAGCTGTGGGGTGGCTGGGAAATGTGGTCTCCACTTCCAAATAGTGCCCAATTACAAATCTTCCTGTGGATCTACTAGTGGTCTCTGCCAAACTGGTAATCAAATAAATTCAACATTATTTTACAATAAATGATATAAATAATATCAAAGAACAGAAATAATACTCAGAGTTGGCATTGCACCATTACTAGTTGTAGCAGTAATCTATACTAATAAAAGGGTAATATGCTAATTAGACCAGACATCCTTCCGGACAAAGCCATGGTGGCGGGGCCAAGGCAGAGGCAGTTAGGGGTGATCAGGTTGGCAGGGGAGAGCAGTTAGGGGGATCAGGCTGGCAGGGGAGAGCAGTTAGAGGGATCAGGCCGACAGGCAGGTGAGCTGTTAGGAGCCAGTGGTCCCGGATTGTTAGTGGGATGTCCGACTCCCAGTTTACGCCCGATTCCTCTGGGATCGGGCCTAAACTGGGAGTCAGACATCCCCCAAGGGGTCCCAGATTAGAGAGGGTTCAGGCCAGACTGAGGGACACCCCCTCCCATGCACGAATTTTGTGCACCAGGCCTCTAGTGTTTACAATAATAATCATTGCAATCTTATAGTCAAGAGATGAGTACATTTATTGTCACTATTTTCCAAAGGAGTCTCTGAGGTTTGAAACATTCAAAGACGAAAGCCTGCGGTTAGTGAGTATCTGAGCCCCGTCCACTCTGTGCACTCCTGCATTAGCGGATGATGAAAATAACCGCTCTTGTGGGGAGTGCACTGACATTGTGGGTCAACATCTGTAAAGAAATTCATACCATCTGACTTAATGAGTCCACCTTTAGGATTGTTTTTCCCTTTGAACATAATTAATGATGTAGTCAATCATTACAGTTTGCCATGGAGCCATTAAAAGAGTGTTTTG
This sequence comes from Myotis lucifugus, assembly GCF_000147115.1. NCBI lineage: Eukaryota > Metazoa > Chordata > Mammalia > Chiroptera > Vespertilionidae > Myotis > Myotis lucifugus. The sequence continues at coordinate 7,079,849 of NW_005871075.1, read as the reverse complement.
AAATTATAATGATATAGCAGAAGGTACAGGGCATAATATAGTGTAAAAATAAATAAAAAAGTTTGAAAAACTCCAAGTAGAGAATAATCTGTATGTAGCAGATATTTATATACATGAATGTATGATATGTGTATGTATGCATTCATGGATAATGAATCTATAAATACATATATATGTGTATGTGGTATTTAATGTAATAAAAGATTAAAGGAGTAATTTGGATGGTAAAACTATAGGTTATTTTATTCTTTATACTTTTCTACATTTTACAAAATTTTTGATAATAGACATACATTTTGTTTACATTGAAATAAAATTATTAATTAAAAATAACTTTTACCAGTCATCTAATTTTTTAGTACTAATAGCTATGGTTAATAAAAAAAAGAATGAACATTTTTAGAAAACTGATCAGATCAAGTAAATTAAATTTAGATGAAATGCATTCTATTTATGGACATGTTTCTCACTTAAATTGGTGTGTTTTCCTAGCATATATATGTCTTTCATGTGGCTGCTTTTATAGTTCTACTTCGCTAGCTTTTGGTGCTATATGCCAATTGGTAGGCCACCTTATTTTCATTTTAGGTTTAATTTCTACCAGAAAAGGGCTTATCTCTGAAGTCCTATTTGTTTTAGTTTCTAGCATAGGACTAATACCATTCCAGCTTATTTGAGTTCCAATTTCAGTTGAAGACAGAGTCGATCAGTGTGGCACCAAAAGCATTCACAGTGGCTCACCAAACACTACTTCGAAAGTTGTGAATTCTCTTTTCCTTTTTTCTCTCTGATAATTAATTTAGTTATTATTTATCACACTATTTTAAGTTTTGATAAAAGTGGTTATATTGCAAACAATTTAATGTCCGGAACCAGGAAACTTTTGAGACCTAAATGGACACTAGTTTTAATTACGCTTTTGCAACAGTCAAAAACTGACACTCCCTTGTGCAAACTTGGACTCCTGGTCACCATAACAAGATTTAATTATAACCAGTAAAAATTACTTTTAATATTCAAATGGAAGATTTGTGATTCAACAATTAGGAAGTAATCACAAACTCTTTTTAACATAGCATTGGTGTTAGAACAGTATTTGATTTTAGTGATTCCCTCTATTAGAATGGTAACAGCATTAAGTTTCACCTTTATGTTATATATTAGAGGCCCGATGCATGAAATTTGTTCACGATGTGGGGGGGGTCCTCAGCCTGGCCTGCACCCTCTCAAAATCCGGGACCCCTTGGGGCATGTTCGACTGCTGGTTTAGGCCCAATCCTGCAGGGATCCCTGTGCATTGGACCTAAACGGGCAGTCGGACATCCCTCTCGCAATCCAGAACTGCTGGCCCCTGACTGCTCGCCTGCCTGCCTGATCGCCCCTAACCATTCTGCCTGCCTGCCTGATTGCCCCTAACCACCTCTGCCTGCCTGCCTGAGCTCCCCTTACCTCCTCTGCCTGTCTGATTGCCTCTAACTGCCTCTGCCTGCCCCTAACCACCTCTGCCTGCCTGATCCTACCTAACCACTCTGCCTGCCTGATCACCCCTAACCACTCTGCCTGCCTGCCTGATCGCCCCTAACCACTCTGCCTGCCTCCCTGATCACCCCTAACCACTCTGCCTCCCTGATCGTCCCTAACCACTCTGCCTGCCTCCCTGATTGCCCCTAACCACTCAATTGGGGGCGGTCAGCCGGCGTGAGGGGCCGTGGTCCTTCTGGTCTCTGGTCATTCTGGTCATTCCGCCGTTTCGGTCACTGGGCTTTTATTATATAGGATTATGCTGTTTTGAAGAGGGTGGAGACTGTAGGAACTGACTTTCCTTTTTCCATTTGGAACACTGATGAGTTCCTTTATGTCATAGCTCCAACCTGAAATTCAACATTTTACTGACTAATTTATCTAAAATATTGCTTTTCATTTTTCTCTCTGCAATATTCTTTTTCCCTCATCACCATATATCTCCCCTATACCCTCTTCCACCCTTCTGTCCTCCACCACCACCCCAATCATCACACCGTTGTCTGTGTCCATGAGGTATTTCTCTCTTTTTTCTTTTTTCTCAATACTTCTGCCCCTCAAAATCCCCCCACCCCAACACCCCTGTCACTGGTGTTGTCTGCCTGCTCTCTATCTATGAGTCTGTCTCTATTTTGCTTATCCATTTCTTAGGACTCTGCATGTTTTCTTTGTTTTACCAGCACTATAATAGAGAAATGAGATTTTAGTTCCTTAAGAGGAATGTCATACTTTAGAGAGAAAGATAAAGCTTCTTCAAGATGGAGTTTCTGAGTTCAGCTTTGTTCACCCTCTAGTTCAGGGAGTTACTCCTACAACTTTGTCTCTTATCTAGAATTTTATTATGTGAGCCTCAGCACATAACTTATCAGAAGTCAAGCTCCTTTCTTATTCCTGGGCTTATGCAAACCCTCACAAGTTAATTATGTGGCTGCAAGGTATCTACAGGAGATGTTACTGAAAGTGCATGTCTTTAGTTATATAAGTTTGAGCTCTTCCAAGTTTATTTCCTCTAACATTATACTCTGAGAACCTGAGTTTATTCAGAAAATGTTAAAGGAAAGTGGAATATGCTTGCACTTACTCTTTGTATGCACACATTTCATTTTTGAGTAATAGCCAATGCTTATATACTTAGGTTAAATTCTTTCCATCCATTATTATTGTTATTAATCAAGAAATTCATGACCTGTGAAGATTTCTGAGCATCTGACTTATTATTAGAAAAATAATTTAGAATTACAGGGATTGTTACAGGAAGGAGAGAAAGACGAACCCAGTATAGCCAATGCCTGCCAAAAAATATTACTATTGCTTTCTCACGGGCTGCATAGAATGTTACTCAATGATTGATGGTTGGAATAACATTATATTAGGAAGGCCAGGGTGATCATATAGCTTAATTCCTTCATTTTACAGAAAACTGATGGGCAGGCAGCATTGTTCTTGGCTTGATGTTTCCATAGCATGTTTTCTACCTATTTATTGGACTTAATATTATCTTGAAGGATATGTCCTTTATTGGTTTGCTTTCCACTTGATTGAGGAATTCTTGAAGGCACACTCGATGATCATTCATGATAATTCTGGTTCACATTGCCTAGTCCAGTGGTCGGCAAACTCATTAGTCAACAGAGCCAAATATCAACAGTACTTCTTCAAAATAGACTGCCCCAGGCCGAAAACCGACTTCTGCGCATGGGCCAGGAAGTTTCAATCGCACTGTACGTGCGCGCCCGCACGTGGTGTTTGGTAGAAGAGCCACACTCAAGGGGCCAAAAAGCCACATGTGGCTCGCGAGCCTCAGTTTGCCGACCACAGGCCTAGTCTATAATCGGACTTCCTCAATAGATATGTTCAGAATGAATTAATGAGGAAATGATGATTATATAAGTTAAGTGTTAAGAGGTTAAATGATTGCTCGTCATCACCCACCTGGGTAGCAGTAATGCCAGGTCACTTCAACTTGAGCTCTCTATTCCCTTGACTGGGCTGTTCTTATATCTGCAGCCAGACACGTTGGTCCAGGATAGGAAGTTGTGGCTGTATTCGTGCTAGAAACAGAATAGCACAGGAGCTAATAACATTGATTTGGGCCACGTGGAACTAGGTCCCTGCTCTACCTCAACTGTGGGCAAGTTATTTCCTATTTCTGATCACTTATGTTTTACCTTGCAAAATGAAGAAAATAATGCATGTCACATAGGATGCTACTGAGGATTAGATAGGTATAAAATGTTTAGTACATTTTCTGGTACGGCCTACGAACTCCAACTGTGTACTCTTTTGTTATCCAATCACATCAGCCTACCTGAAGATCCCAGAATACACACAGATCATTACTGCTTCAGTGTTGTGCTCTCCACAGAAGTCCCTTTCTTTCCAGTTATTTGCTTAGCCCTCTTCCTGAGTGGTGAATTCTTAGAAAGGTCTTCTCTAATCAGTTTATCTAAAGTAGCCCTAATCATGCTATCATCTCATCTTCCTGCATTTCTGTTCCTTGTACTTAGCAGTCACTGACATTTTGATATAGATTTTTACAGTGTTCCTTTTGCTCATGAGAATGAGGTCCGTAAAGGCAGGGACTTTGTCCTTTTTATTAACTGCTTTGTCTCCAGTGCTTAGAAAAAGTCCTGGCTCTGTAGCACCATTAAACACCTATTTTTTTGACTAAATGAAAGGTATTGTTTAAGAAAATGCTGCTATTAAGAATCTAATTATGTAGAAAACTCCCAACATATGTATATTACTATAAATGTTAGCATTGTGGAGGGAATGGCATAACAATGTCAATCATATATGAAAAATGAGATGTAGGTATTGAGTCCTTCTCTCCCAATTGCTCCCACACCCATTGCTTTTGTGCAAATAACAGGTTCCTTAAATGCATTTTTCTATTCCATCAAAAACCAAACAACTCATCTTCCAAATTATATAGATCAGCCCTCAAAGCAATAAAATACTAACCAAGTTTCTGGGTGAATGACTTCCTAAGAAATGACTACCATATTACCATGCTCTTCTTGAGAACACTGCAGTTTTTGAGAACATAAAATTTATGAACTTTTTAAACCTAAGTGTTATATTTCATAAAGCTCTCCCATCTGTCTCTACTTAGAGATATTTTATCTATTTATTTTTAGGTAATCACATTGCTTCTAAATGGATAGGAAGTGAATAATAACTAAAATGTTTCATAAAATGTTGGTATCTTTAGTTATACACATTTTCAACAATGACAATCAATGTGATGAGTAACGTTCAGGTAATTTATGCTCCAGAGAACAATTAAATCAATTGCTACAACCTGGTGTTTCCCGTTATGCATGAACATGGAGAACTATAATTTTCTGGATAATTCAGCTTAAAGCAAAATGAAATGTGCAAGTAATTAAAGAAAATGTTCTACTAACATTTATCTTGATAAACTATTTCAGTTCTATGTTTGATTTTGCAGACACATCCACGATGTCATTGAATTAGTGAGATAATTGCAAGAGCTCATAAAAGTGATAATTTCCTCTATATTTTCTGCTAGGATGCACTGTTAACACAATTTCATCTAGAAGTTACTTTTGCTTCCTTTAAAATATTAGCAGTTTGCATATTTTCTGTATGAAGACAGATTTCATCTCATCACCTTCTAAAAACTATCTTGGCCCTAAGCTAGATGGGAGGTTGGTGCCTACCCTAAGATATGTACCTTAAGCCTATCCCTCTCTATACCCCTAAGGTAAATCTTTCTAGGACCGTTATTTAAATGAAGAAACTAAAGTTCAGGATGAGACAACAAGTAGAGAGGAAGGGAGAGAGATAGAGAGTTAGAAACATCGATGAGAGAGAAACATCGATCAGCTGCCTCCTGCACATCTCCCACTGGGGATGTGCCCGCAACCCAGGTACATGCCCTTGACCGGAATCGAACCTGGGACCTTTCAGTCCAGAGAACACCTCTGAGAAGCATGTGGAAAACCGGTTTTGGCTAGGACCGTTATTTAAATGAAGAAACTGAAGTTGTTCAGGATGAGACAACAAGTGGCAGAGCCAGAATTAAACACCTGGGTCTCTGTGACTCTAAAGCCATTGTTTGAATAATTGGAGGAGAGAGCTGATATCTTAGAGAGGTTGAACCTTTCCTGGAGCCTAACGTGTTGCACTGAATCTAGGAGGTGGGTCTCCTGCTCCATGCTTTAGAGAACACCTCTGAGAAGCATGGGGAAAGTCTGGGTTGAGAAGGTGGTGTTGGTGGTGGGGTTGATGGCTGCTCAGGTCTTGCTCAGCAAAGGGGTATTTCCTCATTGGAACATTACCATAGGGTAGGATGGAGCCATTTTTGGAAGTGAGGTGGCAGGATCTAAGATCTGATGGGTCTGAGCCCGATTTATTGGGAAGAGTTGTTGGAATTCAGTTGGTGGTTGAAGTGAGGTGTGTTTGTTTACCTTTAATGAGCTAACCTTTGTCTACATCTCAAGGAGAAATAGTTGTCAAAATGAGGGAAACCCTGCCCTAGCCGGTTTGGCTCAGTGGATAGAGCGTTGGCCTGTGGACTGAAGGGTCTCAGGTTCGATTCCAGTCAGAGGGAAACCCTAAGAACAAAGAGATGCAGACTGATTTTCAGAGACTTCCTTTTCCCAAAGAAAGCAGGGATCAAATAGTCATGATTTCTACTGAAAAACAAAAAACCTGTTCTGACTTTGACAATTCAAAAAATATAATACACACGTATATCTACTATCCTGTAAGCTCCTTGAAGGCAGGGGTAGTGTCTTCTTCATTTCATTGTTTCCTGAATGTCTGGTACATGCAGCGCATTCAGGGCATTGAATTCACACCCTCGTGGGAAGAGGCAATAACCTACGCTTCCAGGTTGGCACTCGGGGCAGAGTTCAGGTGGCTTCCGCATCGTAACTGGGTCAGAGTTAAGAACACAGTTTTCATCTCACGCATGTTTTTTAAAATCAAAAGTGAAAGCTAAAGAGAATAATGATAATCCTTCTTGCTCCATTTGATTTTTCTAATGACTTTCTGCTATTTTTAACTACTGTTTAATGGATATATTAACCAAAAATGCTGGTTATCTTAAAGTGTATATTTTTAAGGGAAAGTAGTGCTGTTTATTTCAGGTGGTAAAGGTTATGAAGAAGCTATTGTAATCATATTCAAAACACAACAATATAAAATATTACACATTTTTTCCATTTATTTTTTGTTCTTTTATAATGACTACTAGAGGCCCAGTGCACGAATTCGTGCACCGGTGGGGTCCCTCTGCCTGGCCTGCGGGGATCGGGCTGAAACCGGCTCTCCGACATCCCCCAAGGGGTCCCAGATTGCAAAAGGGCGCAGGCCAGGCCGAGGGACCTCACTGGTGCACGATCAGGGCGGGAGGGACTGCAGGAGGGCTCCAGGACATGTCCGGTCCATCTCACCCAGTCCTGATCAGCCGGACCCCAGCAGCAAGCTATCCTACTGGTTGGAGTGTCTGCCCCTGGTGGTCAGTGCGTGTTATAGCTATTGGTCGAACAGTCGAATGGACGGTTGGACACTTAGCATATTATGCTTTATTTTACAGGGTATTCATTTATAATCAGTCAACAAATATCTGTCTATTATCATCTATCTATCTATCCATCTATCCATCCATTTATATATGTATCTTTCACACCTTTCTAGGCAGAGTGAATTATATAAGGGGACTTAATTTATATTCCTTAGTAGGAATGCATTTCATAGGAGCTAAATAAACAATACCTATAAAATTGAACAGAATTCAGGCTAAATAATAATACCAAACATATCTTGCAGCAGTCTGTGGCTGTATCCCTTGTCAGTATGATATTCCTAAAGTACACAAGTTCTTAGGAAGGAGAGAGCCCTTTTGGCCTGTCAAGAATATGAAGCCTAATTTATGTACAGAATTTTAAACTTGTGCCTGAATTTTTCTCATTATATAAAAAAATATTCTGATTTATCTGTGCTAAACACACAAACTATATAAAATCTGATCAGGAAATCAATAGGAGCACAAAGAAGATAGTTGATTTGTTGGGTGATGAGATTCTGGATAATAAAGTATTTATTCAGCCTTGACTTCATTGTGTTGCTTGTGTAATGGTATCTACAAATGTACTGTGTACTTTGACTTCATTTTAGTAAAGAGAAATAAACTCCGCCACATTCTGGTGTAAAAATCAAGTAACTAATTCATAGATATATTCATTCAGGGGATGATTGTTCATGTATGCATTTAATCATATACATATTCACTCATACCTTTGTCTTAGTTTGGGCAGCTCTAACAAATTACCATAGACTGTGTGGCATAAACAATTGATTTCTCACAGTTCTGGAGATTGGCAGTCCAAGATCATGGTGCCAACATGATGGGGCTCTGGCGAGAGCCCTTTCTGGGTTGCTGACCTGTCCTGTATCTTCTGGCCTCTCCTTATAAGGGCACTGATCCCATTCATGAGGGCTCCACTTTCATGAATTATTTACCTCCCAAGGCCTCACCTCCAAATACCATCACATTGGGATTAAGGTTTTGACATAAGAATTTGAGGGGGGGACACAGGCATTCTGTCCACACACAGTGACCCAGACACTGGTGATGTGCCGTTAGCATGGACAGGCACCTGTTTTCAGAATGAAGAGCTCCCACTTGTGGGCTGTGAACTCATTTATATTTGTGTGCGTTAATGACCTTGCTGTTTGATGATGTCTGAAATTCACCCTCAGATGCTAGATAAGCACCCGAAGCAAAAGTTTACTTAGACCAGAGCAAAGTAACTGTGTAAGAGCTCTGAGCTCTTCTTTTGGTTGATATCAATGATGGTTCCCTAAAGGGTCATCTTACAATGATGTAGGTCATGTCTTGAAAGGATGCACCTATCATTGAAAAACTATACACCATGGGTAGGGAGAGTCACGTAGTAAAGCATATTTTCTTAGTCACAGCTTATACTCTGTAGAGTGATCATGGTTTTTTAGTGAGACTTTGCCTAGTTGTGAGGCCTCCTGAATACTAATTAACTCATGCCATGTTGTGGTCCTGTACACAGAAAGCTTAAATCAATACTTTGCATCTGAGGGGAAAAAATCTCCATATACACGATCTACACAGAAAATTCCTGAAAATGATAGGTAACTAAGTGGTTTAAAAGAGTTAGCTCATTCCCCACAAGTCTAGTTAATGAAGATAGTCTTGAACATGGACATGACTTTCAAATCTAGTCTGTTTATGTGGGGAGAGTGTGGTGACAGAAAATACTTATTTCCTTTGAGTTTACCACTTAATCTGTAAATGTAAACCATGTTAAAGGATGCTTGAAAAAAAATAAACCTGAAAGCCAACATTAACCTCCCAAACCCATTGAAGGTGCTCCAAAGACAATAAGAGTGAAATTTCATTATACAGACTTCAAATGCGTTTTTAAAAAAAACACATAGGTTTTCCAACTAAAATGATGAATGCTGTTCTGATTCTAATTGACAAGTGTTATATATAAAAGAGATCTTGCCTTCTTTCTTATCAAAACTGTGGGGATTTCCAATGATGGACAATATTTTGTGGGTGGAAACATCTCAGAAGAATAGAGAACTTATCAGTATTTACTTAGGTTCTATTACATTCAGAGCCATAAAAGCAACTACACTCATAAATTTATAGCCAGTCAAGGATATTGCCTCTTCTCCAAAGAGGCTGGATATTAAAGGAGTGAGTGAATAAGCTCAAATCATGAAGTGGTTTCAATATTGGAGCTGTTTTCCTCAGTATTTCAACTTGTAGCCAGTATGTTATGAAGAATCCCAGGCTGATGAACTTTGGGGGTTTGGAAGCAAAAAAAAAACACAATCTTAATCATTCTTTCTTACAAGTTTTATTTTTCTCCTATAATTAGTAGTTACTATCTACCCTCTAAAGCAAGCATGTCAAACTCGCAGCCCGAGGGCCACATGCCTCGTTTATTTACAAAGGCTAACACGGACCAAAAAACGAGGCATGCGGCCCACTGGCTGCAAGTTTGACATGCTTGCTCTAAAGAATTCTTAACTGTAGACTAATAATCATCACATTTTCTTGAATAGATGTCTTTATAATTTCAAATTTGCACATAAAGAAACCAGCAGTCCATAGAGGTTAGGAATCTTGCCCAAAATTACATAGCGGAGATAAGACTGACGCCCAGACCTTTCTGATTCTCTTAGCAGACCCTGCATTAGATTCCTGTTTCTGCTGTAACAAACCACAAACTGTCTGCCTTGAAATAACACAGACTCATTGTCTTAAAACTCTCAAGGTCAGACGTCCCAAGGAGGTCTCCCTGGGCTAAATTCAAGGTGTCAGCACAGCTGCATTCCTCTGGAGACTTGGGAGAGAATTTCTTCTCTTGCCTTTTCCAACTTCTAGTGTCTTCCTCAGTTCCTTGGTTCATGGCCCCTCCTTCTATCTTCCATCTTTCAAACTAGCAACCCCATCAGTCTGACCTCCGTTTCTGTCTTCACATCTCCTGTTCTGACTCTTCTGACTCTCTGGTCCATCTTTTAGGATCCTTTTGATTTGGCCCCCTAGATTATCCAGGATAATCTTATTTTAAGACCTTTACCTACATCATATCTACAAAGTCAACTTTTGCCATTAAAAGTAACATATTCACAGCTTCCAAGACTTAGGGCATCTCTGGAAGGCCATTGTTTCTCTTACCACGGAAGCTAAAGAAGATATAGGTAAACATAGTGCAGTTGTAAATTAATATTTTGATAATATAATTTATTAGACTCAAAATATACTCAGTGAGATTAATGATCACTAAAATGATTATAGTGGCATGATTTAATAGAAGTAGTTTTGAATCTAGAAAAACTCTTGCTCCATCATTTACTAATGTCAGATAAATCTCTTAGTGCCATTTCTTTAGCGTTGATATGGTGGGAAACTATACCAAATTTTATTCCTCAGGACAAATGGAAACATATATCAACACACCTGGTAGGAATCAACGAATGCTTCTTCTCTCACTTTTAGAAAACAACAAAGAGAAGGCAGGTAACATAGTACATGGTCTACTCAAATGTCACCAATGCTATCTGATAATAAACTTGCAAAAACTGTTATTTTCTGGAACTGTTAAACATTCCAAAGGTCTTTTTTATTTAACAAATGGTATACTGCCGTCCAATATTCTGTTCTTTTCCCCCTCTGGTATTCATTTCTCTTTGTCAACAAGTTTATACTCTTCACTTTTAATATTCCTGCTCATTTCCTCAACATTTCCTTCCCCCTGTGGCTTACGTTGTAAGCTAAACTTTCACTTCTGTGTTGGCAAGCTTGTTTATATTTACATTTTTTCTATAACCACTAACAAGTCTTCCTTTTTAAATGTGTTGACTCTAAAAGTTGAAAACGTGTAAACCATGTTAGCCCTTCACAAATATTGTCCGAAGGTGAGTCCCGTAGTGTGCTGTGTGTTCTTGGTCATAGATCCACCCGAGGTTTGAAACCTCAGACATATTTGGGAAAAAGTTTACCATGTTCAAATGAATTATCTTTTTCGGTGTATTTTTTAGCTCAGTGGCTTAAAATCTTTTCAATTTACGCTTGCTTTATATCTGGGCCTTGACTTTTTCATACAGGTTTGTTTTTTATCTTGACTTGAAATTGTGTTTCTTTTTGCTTCCTGCTCCATATTTGTTGTTACTCTATCCTCATCTCTCATCCTCAGGTTTCTTTTCCTCCCTGGAAACTTTCCTTGTGGAATTCCACATATTTTTGAAAATCTCACAATTCATAGTGTCCCAAAATTTCAAAAGAATGTGAGTGTGGGCCTTTTTCACTCATTGTCTTGGGATCCCCATGGCCTGTTCAGTTTTGAAATTGATATTCTGTGCTTTAGTTTGGGGATATTTTCTAGCTTTTTCTTTGATGATTACGTCTTTCCAGTTTTTTTGTTTTCATTTTCTCATTCTCACTTTCTATTAGTGGGACCTCCTATATTCCTTTTATTTGAGTTTTGTCTTCTATTTCATATTTTTTATTCTCTTTCTACTTTTGCTCTTTACATAAGAAATATTTTCATTGCTGACTTTTTAGGCTTCTGATGCATTTGATGTTTTGGTTATTATATGTTTAACCTCTTTCTAGTTCTATAATTATTTCTATTAATTTTATTTCTTTTAATTTTTTAAAAGTATAATGAATATTGTACATGCATAAAAGCAAATAAAATATTGTCTTCAAGATTGTCTTGGCTATTCTTATTCTTTTGAATACTGTATAAATGGTTAAAATGAGCTTATTAATATTTATTATAAGTCATGCTTTGATTTTCATTGAAAATGCTGTAATTTTATTGATTAATTTGCAAAGAAGTGAAAACGTTGATTTATGTAATTCATGAACATGATATATTCTTCTGTTTATTGATATCTTCAAATTGGGGCATTCTGCATGACAGCATTACATATATGTAGCCTAACAAGTAGATTATAATTTTATAGAAGACCACAGTTTGAAGGAAAAACAAATACCTTTGTTTTTTACTCCAAGGTAAAGCGGAAGCTATATTAGTCAACTATTGCTACAAAAATGCTGCATAACAACAACAAAAATCCCACACCATGAAATGCTCAGTGGCTCAGTGATGTTGTATTTATTTTTAAATTTCCCAGGGGTATAATATGGATGATCCAGGCCAGGCTCTGCTGGACTAGGGCTACACTACAGGCTTCTGATTGGCTTTCAGGTCTGAGGTACAAGCTGAAGGACCAGTGGACGGGTAGCTGTGTGTGTGTGTGTGTGTGTGTGTGTGTGTGTGGCAGATCACAAGTGCACTAGAGAACAAACCACGCCATGCAAACAAAATTTCTGTTACATCATGTCCATGAAATTTCTATTAGTAAAAGCAATTTTATGGTAAAACATGACCTGAGTGGGATGGGGAAGTATAGTGCACCCACAGTGGGAAGCACCATAACAGTACATGGCACTGGGTGTGGATGTCTAACCTAGAACAAGACACTGAATACTTGGAACAGTAATCCAATTTACATTCGAAGGAAAGTATATAAATATGAGTAGTCTTGATGTGCATAAAGTTTTGTTTGTTTGTTTTGCCATTATGAGAAACTTCAAGTGTTGTGGTTTTTTTCAGAGTTTCACTTATAAGATTATAAAGGTTACTCATTTACTCATTAGAGTCATATAATTAGTGTCATAGAAGCGAAAATCAGAGGTGAAAGGACCTCAGTGTCTCTCATGAATACAGGACCTGTATTTCAAAATGTTAAATGGCCCTAGCTGGTTTGGCTCAGTGGGTAAAGCGTTGGCCTACAGACTGAAGGGTCCCAGGTTCAATTCCGGTCAAGGGCACATGCCTGGGTTGCAGGCTCGATCCCCAGTGGGGGGCGTGCAGGAGGCAGCCAATCAATGATTCTCTCTTATCATTGATGTTTCTGTCTCTCTCCCTCCTTTTTTCTCTGAAATCAATTAAAAAAAAAAGTTAAATGAATATTCCTCAGGCACCTTATTCACACTATGCACCAGTGATGTCATTAATTCTCGGTTTACCCTAATCCTCAGCCCCTTAATTTCCCATCATGAGATCGCTCTGAGTTATCCTCAAGTTTTCCTTCTTCCCCATCCCTATATCCAATAGGTGAAGAGGTCCGTCCGTTCCAACTCAATGCACCTTTCAAATCCCTCACTCCATTTTATTCTATTAGAAGCTTTTGTTTTTAACCCAGAGTTTTACTTCACAGACCTCTGGAGCTAGTAGCATCCCCACTGGCTACGGGATGAAACCCAGGTGTCTATAGGATGGCATCTAAAGCCCTTTACACGTTGGTCTCAGTGTTTTCCCGCCCAGGCTACATCCAGCTTCTGTCTCCTCTCCCCATCTACCACTCAAACTAGCGGAATGATGACTTCAAAACTTTGCTAGACAATTGTCTCACTACCTTGGCTCTCACCCCCTGGGTTTTCTCCACTCAGTGACCCCCTAGTCACCTGCACCCTAGTCACCCTGCACAGCCAGTGCAGATGTCACTGTGCTCTCAGGCTTGGTCTGGCTCACATGCAGGGTCCTCTCCCGGGCTTCTCCCAGCATTCTACTCAAATATCCATGAGAGAATTTCCTTCTCAGATTGTTTTTTAAAAAAATATTTTTATTGATTTTTTACAGAGAGGAAGGGAAAGGGATAGAGAGTTAGAAACATTGATGAGAGAGAAACATGAATCAGCTGCCTCCTGCACACCCCCTGTTGAGGATGTGCCCACAACCAAGGTACATGCCCTTGACTGGAATCAAACCTGGGACCCTTGAGTCCACAGGCCTACACTCTCTCCACTGAGCCAAACCAGTTAGGGCAGATTCTTTACTTTTGATTATAAAAATGTTTTTTTTAAATCCTTATGAAAACCAGATGTCATATATGATTTTAAAAAGAAAAGAAAGTCTGTTCTTCTTTGCTTCAGAGAATACAGTTAATATTGGGGTCCTTCTAGTGTTAAGGTTGTTTGCTTCATTTAACAACTAGAGGCCCGGTGCACAAAAATTTGTGCACTGGGGGGGTTCAGGGGGGTCCCCCAGCTCGGCCTGTGCCCTCTCGCAGTCTGGGACCCCTCGGGAGATAACAACCTGCTGGCTTAGGCCTGCTTCCGGGTGGCAGAGGGCAGGCCCAATCCCTAGGTGCAGCCCCTGGTCAGGCTCAGAGCAGGGCCGATTGGGGAGTTGGGGCACAGCCCCATCATGCACAGAGCAGGGCGGATCGGGAGGTTGCGATGCCACCCTCAATCACGCTCAGGGTAGGGCCGATTCGGGGGTGGGGCACCGCCCCCTGTCACACTCAAGGCAGGGTCGATGGGGAGGTTGCAGCGCCACCCCCTGTCACGCACAGAGCAGGGCCCATCGGGGTTGGACGCTGCCCCCTGTCACTCACAGAGCAGGGCCAATCAGGGGGTTTGGCGCTGCCCCCTGTCACGCACAGAGCAGGGCCCATCAGGGGATTGGGGCTCCGTACCCTGTCACTCACAGAGCAGGGACAATCAGGGGGTTGGGGTGGTGGTCTCTTTCAAAAGAAAGACCATGGGGTTTGGGAGGTGCACCCTGTCATCACTGCAGCAAGG
>NW_005871075.1:7000125-7065107 GCF_000147115.1 Myotis lucifugus | reverse complement strand
TGGGGCACCACCCTCTATCACCCACAGAGCAGGGCCGATCAGGGGGTTGGGGCGCCGCCACTGTCACACTCGGGGCAGGGCCGATGGAGAGGTTATGGCTCTACCCTGTCACACACAGAGCAGGGCCCGTGGGGGTGGGGGGGTTTGGGTGCCGTACCCTGTCACACACAGAGCCGCAGGGCAATCAGGGGATTGGGGAGCTCCCCCCATCAGGCACAGAGCAGGGCACATAGGGAGGTTGTGGCCCCGCCCCCTGTCACACACAAAGCCGCAGGGTGATCAGGGGGTTTGGGCGCTGCCCCCTGTCACGCTGATCCCAGTGCCGGGAGCCTCGCTGCTCTGCTGATCCCGGTGCTGGGAGGCATATTACCCTTTTACTATATAGGATAGAGGCCTGGTGCATGAGTAGGGGCTGGCTGGTTTGCCCTGAAGGGTGTCCTGGATCAGGGTGGGGGTCCCCACTGGGGTGCCTGGCCAGTCTGGGTGAGGGGCTGAGGGTTGTTTTCTGGAAGCGAGTGACTGAAGCTTCCAACCGCTCCTTGTTTTCTTTTTTTTTAATTTTTATTCTGGGCCAGCTTTAGCTCTGAGGCCTCGCCGCTGAAAACATCGATACAATGTTGCTAAAGCCTGGCTGAATGAAAGCCGGTTTCTGGGGTTTTTTTTAGCTTCTTATTTGCAACATAGTGCATAGTTGCTTAGAGTTGCAGCTGAGAGGCCGGCAAGTGAGGCGGGGAAAGTTGGAGTCCGCAGTCACTGGAGAAAGCAAGCCTCCCTGCTCGCTTCAGTGCATGGCTGCCGGCCGCCATCTTGGCTGACAGTTAATTTGCATATACTCACTGATTAGCCAATGAAAAGGGTAGCGGTCGTACGCTAATTACCATGTTTCTCTTTTATTAGTGTAGATATGGCATAGGCATTATTGATATTGCATTCTTTTATGATAATGAATTCAGCTGTTTGTCTCTCGCCCTACATCATTCATTCCTTCTGGAGCCTCTGTTCTATGATCACACCGTTTCCAGTGAATAGTTCAATGTCTGCAAATAGCAAGCATTTAACTCAGTTTTGTGAATGTTAAATGAAATGGGAACATATTTCTAAGTCCAAATAATTCAATGAATAAAAAAAAAAAGTGTAACTAGAATCAATGATAAATTCCGGAAGGGGCAGTGTTTTACTAATGTCAGCGCCTCTTGTTATGTTAAGTATCATTTTTTGGAATCCTGGCCTTGTGACAAGGCGATAGTTATGCTATAATTCTGTGTTAATCCTATTTTCCACTGTTTTGACCTTGGGAAGTTATTTGCCATAAGGAATCTAGTCATATAGGCTGTGAATATTGATCAAATCATGCCACAGGTTTAGCGCTGGTAAAAGACACAAGGAGTTAAATCATTCTAGTTCTTTTTTTTTTAATTTCTTCTTTTAAAGACATGTAACTTCTTTGTCTGATCTCCTCATGGTCCTTGTCACAACTGTATTGCTTTTAATCACTCATACACTCCATGAGTTACTGCACTGCTGGAACCTTAATAATGTTCTAGTTTGTTTGGATGCTCGTCCTGATAAAGTCCCTACAATCTTTCAGTATAATGGGAAGACAATCAAAATAAAAAATGCTTTAAGAGTTCAGGTAGTAGAGCATGCTATTATTTTCACATGGTGCAAGGGTATTGAAATACTGACTTTCATGCTTTTGATTGAGTTTGTGATGAAATCCAAGAAAAATTGAAAATTTGAATTATTCTACTGCCAGTAGGGGCTGTATATCATGAACAGAGAGCAGGCATATGTAACCGACTCTGTATCATAATCTCAAGAGTGTCAGATTGTCCTCCTTTTGTGTGATTTCCTGTAGGCTGTCTAAGCAATTAATTCATTATATAGCCCTCTTATGTTTGCAGTCACCACGTGGAATTTTATAAAAATATAAGATGTTATCCTCAGAGCACACTGTTTAATAGTTAATAACAACGACTTCCTTTGACAGGGTGTTTCAGATTTCTCAAGGTGCTTTCCATTCAATGAGCTCATGTAACTCACTAACCTTCTTCAATAAGCAGTGGAATTGTTATAATTCTCCACCTGTCCCACCCTTTCTGCCTCCTTCTCTCTTATTTCCCCCCTGTTTCTCTTTCTTCCTTTTAAAGAAGGCAGTTTGGTGTATGGAAAGAGCACAAAATGTGAATTCAGATATTTAATTAGGTCTTTGCCCCATTAAATTACTTTGACATTAGGCTGGTCAATTTCAGGTTTCTGAAATTTGGTTTCCTAATTGGCAAAATCAGAATAATGCTGATGTCTTCTTCTCAAAGTTGTTAGGATAAAGTCATGTGAAATATGAGGGAAAGGAAAACACACCACATGCCATGTCCCTGTTAGCTTCTTTTAAGGTAACCGGATAATGGAAAGAGAACAGATTTTGGCCTCACTGCTTCTTTTTTTTTTAATATATTTTATTGATTTTTTACAGAGAGGAAGGGAGAGAGATAGAGAGTTAGAAACATCGATGAGAGAGAAACATCGATCAGCTGCCTCCTGCACATCTCCCACTGGGGATGTGCCCGCAACCCAGGTACATGCCCTTGACCGGAATCGAACCTGGGACCTTTCAGTCCGCAGGCCGACGCTCTATCCACTGAGCCAAACCGGTTTCGGCCGCCTCACTGCTTCTTAATTGGGCACTTACATCAAGTTACCTGACCTTTCTGAACTTCATTTTCCTCATGTGTAAAATGGCCTAATGATTCATATCTTTTGAAGTTGTTGCATGGAAAAAATAAGGTAACATATATGCTTACCCTAACATAGTTCCTGAAACATACCAGTGTAGTATACGCTACCACAAGTACTTTCTCTTTTTCCCTCCTTCCCTCTTAACCATCTCTTTTTCCTCCCACCTTATTCTTCTTCCTCCATCTCAACCTTGCATGACAAAGAAGGTGGGGCACACGATTGCACAATCTTGAGATTTAAAAATTAAAAAAATAGCACTCAGACTATTTTGAACAAAATTCTAAGCTCCAATGAGGCAGGAGATGGGGATCCAAGCCCCCACCCCCATTTTTTGAGTGAAGATTACTTACTGTCATGCTCTGGAACCTCCAATGAATCCTGAAACTTTGGTGTGGTAGAATTTGAAAACCACTGATGTAGCCCAACCTCTTCTTTTACAGATGAGGACCCTGAATTTGAGAGAAGTTGATTGACTGGCCCAGACTTGCACAGCGGGTAAGTGGTGAGCTAAGGCTGGAATGCAGTTGTTTTTTGCTTTTGCCCAATTGTTCCCCTTACTAAGTGAAGGTACAGAGTGCAAATATGTCAAATTAAGATTTCTCTCTTAAAGGATATTACAGTTTATTCATGGAGATGGAATTCTGATGTGAAAGATGAGTAAATATAAAGTAGCATGATATAGCTCTGAAATGGTTGGAGTAAGTAAATACTTCAAGAAGGGAGGAACAAGGGGAATCGTTGTCTTTTGAGGATGGATACTGCAGATTCCTGCGGGCAGGGACTTACTGTTTGCTCATTGTCATTTTATCCCTGGCACATACAGAAATGCCTGACTTCCATCAGGGGATTATTACCCACCTCTTTGAATGAATGAACGAACAAATGAATGAATGAGTGAATGACTTAATGAAACATATAATGAATCACATTTAGAAGAAGATCAAGGATTTACATAATCAGGCTGTTTAAATAGTGGATTGCACTTCCCTATTGGGTGATGAAATAAGTTTAGTGGATCATGATTTACATATAAAAAGTTACAGTGTCATTATGTCATGAAAATTGTTTAGATTTACAGGTGACATCGACATAAAACACACATGTACAATTACATTTATGTGTGCACTTGGTCACAATTTAAAATGTATGTCTCACCGTAAGCCATGGTTTTTAGACAAGGGGATACTAGAGTCTCAGGTAGGCATGTGAAGGCTTTGTGGAGAATAGTGACTTAACAGTTTTGCTAAATCAGAGGTGACAAGAATAAAGAAATCAAGATAAAGTTTATCCAGAGGAAGCAGAATCCATTGGGTTCTTCAGCTATCGCAGAACCATTGGGAATCCTCTTTGCCTTCTGCTGTCTCCATCCTCCACTCTGAAAGGATTTAACCAAACTACACTTTAGAATGATTAGGAAGATTAATCTGTCAGGAGTGGATAAATTGGACTGGAACTGGGGATCCAGAAAGAGGATGATGCAAAGGAGGCAGTACAGGGTCAGGAAGTTGTGAGAATCTCCATGGTCAATTAGGGAGACTGGAAAAAAAAAGGCCCCTGGACACAGACTAGAAATGAACCTAAAGAAGACAGCAAAATTCTAAGGAGATGACCTTGGAAGGAAGGGTAAATTTGTCTATTATACTAATGTTACTTGAGATTTTATATAACTTTGAGCATTTCCCGTATTTCATGTAAGTTAGAAAGATGAGTATTGAATGAAAACTGATTTGCCTCAAATCCAAATGTCCCTAAAAACTTGCTAAAATGAAAGCTAGAAAAATAATTAAAAAATTGAAGTATATTCACATCAGTTGAGCCTTTCTTTTTGGTTTGGGTCTATCTGCCTTTCAGAGGAAAATCAGAAGTTAAGAATTATAAATAATTATAATTTAAATTAAAAAGTCATTGCTGCTGTAACCAGTTTGGCTCAGTGGATAGAGCGTCGGCCTGCGGACTGAAAGGTCCCGGGTTCAATTCCGGTCAAGGGCATGTACCTTGGTTGCAGGCACATCTCCAGTAGGGAATGTGCAGGAGGCAGCTGATCGATGTTTCTCTCTCATTGATGTTTCTAACTCTCTATCCCTCTCCCTTCCTCTCTGTAAAAAATCAATAAAATATATTTTTAAAAAATAAAAAATCATTGTTTAAGTTACTTATTTCAAAAGGAAACTAAGTAATGCCCCTTTGCTGTTTATTAAAGGAAAGCTATGATGTGAGTTTACATAATTAAGAGAGAACATGAACTAAGTGTGTATTTGTGTGTGTGTGTGTGTGTGTGTGTGTGTGTGTGTGTTTAATAAAACTGTCTCCAGGCATGGCGAGGTACAAAGGTCCATCATTTAAGCTTCAGAACTAAATAAACATGTGAGGTTATGATTATTTTATTGAGCTTTCTAACTTTATGACACGCTAATGGCTCATGGGTGAGTTATATTGATGAGCACTGGAAACCTACAGCTTCAGTGAGGTTTTCTTAAATTTATTCATTTATTGTTTTTATTTTAAAGTGCCAAAAAGAAAATGCCCAATTCCCAGTCTCATTTTTCATTTACAATAAACCATAGAAATACAATTTTTACTACAGAGAAGGACCTAGATCTATATGTTAAATGAATATAACTGGCAATTCGTCTGCGACTTTCTAATTTTCTTTCGATTTCTAATGCAAACTTGAACTTCTGAGTTTGAGTGTATGTCTCACTGTCAACTTCATTATCAGGCTTATTAGACTTGCTAGGCTGAACTTACTGGCAAAACTAACGTGGTTATACTGTGTTAGCATCCGTGACGAGATAACGCAATGAAGCACAATTTTGAAAAGGTGTTTTTACATATATTGTAATTTTATTCATGCCATATTTTATTCAGAATTTGGGAAATAGGAATTGCTTTTTGGGTAATCTTTTGTGGGGACTTTCTGGCAACACGTTCCCCAAGGAAAGAGGGCCCGGATGGTCCAGTTCAGGGTTCCCAAATGTGCCAACCGGAAGAAGTGGCTTCCCTCCTCTGGGACTGGGCAGAGAGTTGGTTCACAGGACACACCAGGAGAGAGGAGTAAGTGCCCCCACCAAAGTATTACTACTTCTAATAGTCAAGAGTAGATTTAGCCTGAAAATTAAACATAAAAGGGTTTTTTTGCATTTAATTTTCAATTACAGTTTACATTCAATATTATTTTGTATTAGCATAAAAGTTTCATTTAATGTAGGGGTTGATAATATGGCTTACTTATCTTTCAAAATAAAAGGAAAGACTTCCTATTTAACATTAGAATTAATTAGACTACCCGTCAATCTACTTGTTTTATCAACATCTTGTCAATTTTACTGACAGCACCTACACTGGGGTTTGTAGAGTGAACTAGAAACATTTGCCAGTGTAGCTTCAAGTATCTTAAATATTTTCTTTTTATAGATTATCCTAAAATTAAAAAGGAAACCGTTCCAGTTGATGCATGCATGTGTTCCCTGAGGTCAAAGCCTACCTTTAAATTTTTTTCTTTTAAACTTTATTGTTGACACTATTACAGATGTCTCCCAACACCCCCCTTTGTACACCTCCACCCAGCCCCCACCCATTTGAAAGGATTCTTAGCTTAGTTTTTTAACCATGGAATTTTAGTGCTAAAATATTTATTAAAAATCACACTATGGAGAAAGAAGTACTGTTGTCTGTTGGATCCTGTATATTTAGAATCAAATCCTTCAAGTCTCTTTATATGTACAGAAGGGGAAGAACAGTTCATTTCTAGACCAGATTTGGAAACACGTGTACAGGGAGCAGAAAAGCATTCAGTGGCCATTCAAGCAGGAGAGAAACTCCTATTTTCTGAGTATGTAAATGTTCTAACTAGAACCTATGTCCCAGTAGAATGAAACCAAACTCCTGGTGCACTTTACTAAAATAAACCAAAACTTTGATTATATTTCTAAAAAAGAGTGTTGATTTAAATATTCATTTATTTCAAATGAATCAGACAAAAAAAAAATGTCCCTAATTTTATCTGAAGTCAGTCAAGAGAAGTTTACTTTCTTTTCCAACACAGATGGAATCCTGTAAGCGGTTTGGATGGCTCAGAGCTCTTTGCGCCACTCAGCGCCTCTCCTTTTCAGCTGTCCTGTTTACAAAGTCAGATGTTCTATCCTTAAAAAAGAACTGGCCACCTACTGCGCCCAGGGAAGGTTCTGGTTCCTGCCCACAGGGACTCAGCAGCGCTGCCTCTCTTCCCTCTGCCTTTGTTACACTGCCCCCTGCTTCTCAGCCAGTGGCCTTACAGTGTGAATTGTTCGGTTGACTCATTTTACCTGCTCCCTAAAAAATATACAGTCTGTGTCACTTTTCACTGAAGTTCAGTATCACTGATCTAAAGGAGCTCTTATTAGTGAGGGGAAGGGAGAGAAAAAAATATAAAAGTGCTCTTATTTAATGATAGGTCTACTCTCTAAGGAACATGTTAGCATTTAAGTAGACAGTCGATACTATTTTTAAAACTAGGTGTTAGCAGATATTTCCCTTAAAATTGATCTTAATATCCACTGCAGGATTAAACAGGCTAATCATAAGAGCTTAATAAGTATTATTCATTATAGTTGCTTAGAACTATGCTCCCTGTGTTAGTATACTTGGCCAGTGATAATGCCCAGCATTGACGAATAACCAACCTCTTAGTACAATTTTTTATACAGATGACACTTTCATATGAATTATGAAAGTTTCAAAAATAAAGTTAAGAAAGATTCAAGTTAATGAAGCCAAGTGGATAGCCACTTTTCAGAATGTAAATTTTTACTCTTTGGATAAAATGAAAATTTGGGAGATTAACAATATTTTTTTCTTTGACCCAATATAACATTATGAGAAAGTAGTCTCAAGTATACTTAAGAATTTTTATCTCAGCATTTCTTAAAATAGAAATTATTAGAAGCATATCAAATGGTTAAATAGCATGATTAAGTATATTATTATTTATTTTCATTATGAGCATTAAGTAGCCATAACAATTGATATTTTTAATAGCATGGAAAAATTAATGGTAAGTGAAAAGAAGAGGATATACAATATATAATCCACATGATCACAATTATGGAAACTGTCTCTGAGTCAGGAGCTTGAATACTCCAATGCACAAAGCTTTAAGCCAGGGGTAGGGAACCTTTTTTCTGCCAAGGGCCATTTGGATATTTATAACATCATTCACTTAATAGAATTCACTTAATATAAATTTATGTTGCTATGAAAAAAAGGTCCTAGATTTATTAAATGTTGAGTCCCGCCTGATGTTGCCTTGGCAGGGCCAGACCAAATGACTTCACGGCCCTTATATGGCCCACGAGCCAGACATCCCCCACCCCTGCCATCTCAGGGCCCTTTCTGGAATTGTCTTGCTCCACCTCTTTACTTGGCTACTCCTCCCTCAGGTTCCAAACTAAATGTTACTTTCTCAAGCAAGCATTTGCTGATCTTCAGGGTCACTTCAGACCAAATATGTCCCCCAATGATATGTTCTCACAACACTCTCATTTTTCTTCATAGTACCTGTAACGATTATAATTCATCACCTTGGGTATCTTTTGAATGTCTGTCTTTCTCAGTAGACTAGAAGCTTCATTGAGCAGTAACTGTGTCAATCTTCTTTGCTCAATGCCTGGCCCAGGGACTGGGACACAGAATGAACTCAGTAAACATTTGTTGAAGAAATGAATGAACGAATGGAAGGCACTGTGCTGAGAACCTTTCATGTAATCTTGAGATCCCCCAAGAAAGTATGAAGTAAGGACCATCTTTATTGTATTTTATGGATAAGGAAACTGCATCTTAGAGCAAAAAGATTGTCCAAATTATAGAGCCAGTAAGTGAATAGAATTTGAACTAGAAAAATAAACTTATTCTTATATGTACATCATAGTTCCTTATCCCAACAGTACAGTGCCTTCCAATTTAAGGACAGATGTTCCCACACCCCTCAGTATCTCACAAATTCTTAATCTGCTGTAAAGCCTGAGCAATGATTGATGTTTTTAATAATGATAGAATTGGTATTTCTGGAAGGAAGTAGAACCAAATTGAACCCATCTTCCCATTTAAATGATCAAAAGTCACATCGCAATGGAGTTGGTGAGTCAGCCTTGTTCACCCTTCCTCTATGGCTAGAGGTGATTTTCTGCTACCCTTGTCTCTGAACCTGCCCATTTCTCTATGCTTACAGTCAATTTAATAGTATAACCTTCTGACTTAATCAGATAAATTATGCCTAATTATTTAGTGCTAAAGCTATGTTTGAGTTTCACAAGACACACTTGCAGAAATGTTTTACTAGATCTTTATCACATAGTTCCAAACAAAAAGGGACTTAAAACTGCTCATTGCTGTTCCAAGATCCAATTCCCATTTTAGCTGATGACTTACAAACGGGAAGTTGACCAATGATTCTATTGAATCAGATCTCTCAATATTGTTGTGAATGATCATTCTGGTAGCCAGATAGTATAAATCTGTCGTGGCTCCTTCTTATATTTACTTGTTATTCTGGAGGGAGCTTGCTGTGGCACTAGGGTTTTCTTAAGTATAAACCATTCCAAAATCACACTGTTATTATAGGTTGCTTTGTCCTCAGGCCCTCTAATATTCCTTTTGGGCTATTGGTCTGCCAACGTGCAGTTAGGGGATTAAAGTAAATCATTTAATCCATGCTGCATGTCACTCGGTAGTATACTTTTGGAAATTGTTTCCACAGAAGCACCAGTGGAAGCAGCCAGTCTGAGATATTGACACTATAGGAAAAACTGACAGCTTACTCCTTATATTGATTCTATTCTTCTCTACAAATATAGACTCCGTTCCCCACCACAGCCTTGTAAGTGGTGACTGCTGAGATTTCTAAATTGCTCTGTAAATTATTTATTGCTTGGACACCTTGTAAAGACCTCTTTTTTTCTTGTCTGACGTGCTTGTGATTGCTCAGGTCTCATATATATTGAAAAGTCTCAGTGTGTTTGCTGACCACAGCCTTCTCATGGAACTCCTTTCCTCCCTACTTTATTTTGAAAGTATGATCTGCTCTGAGCTTATTGAAATTGTCTTTTGTCATTCTTATTTCTGCTTTATTCATACAAAATATTATCAGTACACATATATATGTACTGTAGGCCCAATGCACGAAATTAAATGCATGGGGGGAGTGGGGTCCCTCAGCCCAGCCTGAGCCCTCTCGCAATCCAGGACCCCTTGCTCCTAACTGCCTGCCTGCTCAGTCGTCAGTCGCTGGAGATATATATATATATATATATATAATATATATGTATATATATATTATATATATATATATATATATATATATATATATATATACACACATATATATTCATATTCCAGACTGAGCACTAGACACAGTCAATTAGCACATTCTCATACTAAAAAGTGAAAGTATTTGAAGGACATGTATTTAATGATGGAGGAAGCAGTTTCTATTAAAACATTCTTTATCAGAGCAGAGGTACATATTTGATTCAGTTGTACTGATGTAGTGGGATCATTGTTCTGAAAAAAATTACAAATGCTTTTTTTCTGAATTATTCTCATCTCTTAGATTTTTCTTTCATTTTGTGAACCCTGAGTTTTTTAATGTTTATAATTTAAATAATGAAAATGCACTTCGTGTGCAGTAAACAAGCACTTTGAAATTGTGACTGCCTACTTTTAGCTGATTGAAACTACACACACACACATGAATATTCCACAGAAAGAGATCTGTGTTTAGTAATAGGAGTTTCTCCCTCCCCATCTCCCTGGCTTTCTACACCATTAGGCTCTGGACCTGTATACACTTTGTGAATTAGGGCTGTAGTTATTTTAGTTCCCTTTATAGTTTGGAAATCCAAGAAGCTACTTGTCTCTTCCATTCCTTAAAATTAATTTGATTATGTCTGAAGAGTATGGATTTTTATGAACTCTTTGACTTGAGGAAAATAACTAGGTCCTTGTAAATAACAGTATTTTTCCTACTATAAAAAGAAATAATAATGTTACAGTAGTAATAATATCTAACCAAAGAGTTATTGGAAGAATAAATGCACATATTAGATATTTGTAATGGTTATGACATTATTAATATATAATTTTTGCTAAAGGATTTATAGTTTTATTATATTTGTATATAATACCAATAGATACATGTGGAGAATGAAGAAAATAGACATTTAATAATTGTACATTAGAACCATAGGATCATGTGGGCAGTTGTTTCTAATGATAGAAATCTGAAGAGCATGAAAACATATTTCTAAGATCAATGAAACGGGAAATACAGATCCATTAGAAGACAAAGCTTTAGATCCATTATGAAGATTTATAAGCAGAGGAAGCCAGCTATATGCAGACAGAATGCTGTGCCAAGTCCGTGCCAGGAGATGGCACAGGACCAATAAGCCATTGTGGACGGTGGGGCCGTTACGGCTTTTCGCTTCAAGGCCTTTTCACTGCCATCCTCTCCAAGCAAGGTTTGCTCCTGGGGAGTGTGGATTTTCTTGGCCACGGCTTTGTGCCAACATATATTGTTTCCGAGGGTAAACAAAAGCTTGGTTAAGAGTACAGAGTTTGACACTGGATAGCCCTATGTTTGTGTTTGGTTTCATGTGGTCAATTCCATAAACCCTCTAAGCCTCAGTTTTCGCTCTGTAAAATAACGATGAAAATGGTGGTCACCTAGGAGCCAGCCTAAGTATTAAATAAGATGAAATGAAAAGTAACTCAGGGCCTGGCAAAGAGTAATCATCTATTAAATGCGATATATTATTTTTATTAATAATAGTAACAGTAATGTATGGAGTTCTTGGCTTCCAATTAGAGCTGCTGTTAAGACATTCTGTCAGTGCCTGCTGATCTTTTTTCAGTTACAGTTTACATTCAATATTATTTTTATTTTAAATCTTTATGGTTGAGAGTGTTCCAGATGCCTCCCCCCTGTTTGCATTGGTTTCAGGTGTACAGAATAGTGGTTAGAGAATCATACACTTTACAAAGTGTGGCCCAGATATTTCCAGTACCCACCTGGCACCAGGCATAGCTATTACAGTAGTATTGACGATATTCCTTTTGCTGTACTTTATATCCCTGTGACTGTTTTTATACTCCTGCCAGTTTGCTCTTCTCAGTTGCTTCACTTTTTTCACCCAGCCTCCTAACCCCCCTCCCCTCTGACAACCATCAGTTCGTTCTCTACAACTCTGACTCTGCTTTGTTTGTTCACTTATATTGTTGTTTAGATTCCAAATATAAGTGAAATCATTAGTATTTGTTTTACTCTGACTGACTTATTTCACTTAGCATAATACCCTCTATGTCCATCCATGCTGTCGTAAATGGTAAGATTTCATTCTTTTTTATGGCCGAGCAATATTCCATTGTACATACATATGTAGCAGTGGCTACTGAATTTTTTTTATTAATGCTCACCCAAGGATATGGTTTTCTTGATTTTGAGGGGGGGGGGGGGAGAGAGAGAGAGAGAGAGAGAGAGAGAGAGAGAGAGAGAGAGAGAGAGAGAAAGAAAGAAAGAAAGAGAGAGAAACATCGATGTGATGTTGTGATATACTGGACAGTGCTCCAACCAACTGAGCAATGGCTGCTGATCTTGATGAGAGCTTCCTCTCCATGGTGCCAGGAGAAGCTGATGTGTTGCAGTCATCGTGTGTATTGTGACTAACTTGCTTCTTACAATACTCCACCAAAGTTTGAGGACTGTTTGTTTTATGTTAGAACTGAATCAGTGCTGTGCCTATAAGAACTCTTACGCTTGATTGAAATAAGAACTGAGTTTTTGAATGAGACAGAAATGGGTGGAGTTACAGCCACAGTGCAGAGAACTGCTGACAACCCTGGGTGTGCCTGTGGGAGGGAGCCACGTATGAGAAAATCACATCATCACAAGCTATAATCCTTGGCTCCGGAAGGGAACTAGTTTCAAGTCAGTAAAACTGAAGTTGGAGATGATCTGAGGACATAAAAATCACTGTAGACTATTTTCAGACTTCACAAGCCTAAATTGCCTCCATAATCCTAAAAGCCAATAAAATTCTGGGCATGATCAGGAAAGAAAACAAAATATAACCTTACCCTTTCTTTATATTAAACAGTAGTGTTTCTGCTCTTAAAATACCAGGTGCAGCTCTGGTTATTAAATCTAAGAGAGACACATTCTTAGAACTGGTGTTACTAGGCCAAAGGTATAAGCATTTTAATAGCTCTTGATAGGTCCATATCCACCGACATATACACATACATTTTGGAGGATGGCAGTTTGCATAGTTAACAACTTCATATGAATGTTATTGGTTATCTGTGGCAAATAATGTTATTTACAAAATAAGCTAATTTACTAGGCATAAAGTTATATTTTAAGATTAATGTCCTTTGATTATTACCAAATTCGGACATTTCCCATATGTTCATTTTTCATTTATATTTCCCTTTGTCTAGATTGTGTATTTTTATTTCACTGATGATGATTTGTTTATTAGGTTCTTGATGTTTTTATTACAAATTAAAATGGCCTCATAGCTTATATGTACCTAACCCTCGGTTCTAATAAAGTGAGTTATGAACTGTGGAAGCTAGTTTGAGACTGTCAACTTCTATCATGTTGTGATTTTGAATTACACCTATTCCATTTGGTGGTTCATGCGTAGAAAGGAGGGTGGATATTTCATAAGTCCACTCACTAACGTAGTGGTTTTAGAAATTTCTACTAGGATCTGGGATACACTCAACTCTTAAACACTTACTATGACAGTCACTGAGGAATTTTCTTTTCAGGGGATTTTATCAGTAGTCTCTTAGGGTTTAGAGAGAAGATCTCTGTTTTTCTATGCTGACACTCTCTAAAAATAGGTGAGCTGTGGAGTGCAGGTACTGCTTTGACTGGTTAAATTTGATGTAGTTACTGATTTCTAAACCTGATTCTCCTGCTAACTTGTTGGTGAACTTTTGACAGGTCACTTTAACTTCTTTGTCTCCTCAACCGCAAATGAGGCGCTAGCCTGAGATGTCTCTGGGCTTCATGCCGGCTACGCCTTTCTGATTCATAGGATGCATTTCTTGTTTCCAAATACACCTTTGGGATTTCCAAATGAATTTGAGGTTGTTCATGGTCAACCATGAGTTGGCTTCTCTATCTCAGTCTATAACTTTTCTTCCAGCACAAAGCAAAACAGTACAAAGGTTTCAAAAGTCTGGAACCCCCAAACCACAGTGTACTCAAATGATACTCACTGAAATATGGACAAAGTTAAAGTGAAATGCGCAAGAACGTTGTTTGTTTTACCTTGCAGCCTCTCTGATCGGCTTCACTGTCTTGTCACTTGAAAACAGATGCAAATGCACCTGATGCTAGAGAGAGTGCTATTGCAGCTCCAGAATATTATTTACAAAAAGTAAAGATACAGGCCTTGTGAATGTACACATTTGAGGGTTCTTGCCACCTTTTCATGTAGTTTAAAAATGGTCTGAGGGAGAATGTGATGAATCCATTCAACTCTCAGTTACATTTTAAATATTTTGTAGATACATGGACTTTGAATAATTAACTCTGCTTAGGACTCAGTGATTGAAGTGGAATGACCCTTGACAGTCTGTTTGTAATAACTAACACAGTGCATTTTAATTATTTTCTTAATTAGGAAAAGACATCCCCAGAGTTTAACATTCTTGGAGGTAGAATTGCATTTTTAAAATTGGTCCATTTTACTAATTTTTCTCTCCTAGTGAAAATGAGACATTTTATATTTTAAACACCTGAATGTTCTTCTAAAAATGATTATGTAAATATTTAAGATCAGGCATATATTATAGACAATTGTACCGTTTTTCCTACCACAGCATACATTGTTCTGGTCTCTTAGAAACTATAGAGCCAGGCTCAAAGTTATATAATAATAGGTCTGAAAATAGAGGATTTAGTGATTTTTCTAAGAATCTGAGTTTGAAAGTTTAAACAAATACTAAACTAATTCCATAAACATAAAAGTTCAGTTTATAAGATAGCAAGAATGAAATCTATCTTTAAAAAAATTTACAAGCAGCTTTGGTAATTATTAAATACAAAGTTTAGTAAGTAGGGAACTCTTATCCTGCATTTGAAGTGGCGGTTTATCTTGAACTCTCATTTTATTTTTTTCAATAATGCTGTACTATAGTGTATCTCTGATTAATATTTAAATGTACATGGATAAAAATAGGTAACATAATCAGAGAAAATAATTAACAAGCCACCTCATTTTCATATCCCTTAATTCCTGCAAGGTAGCAGATATCTTGATTACTAGATTATCATTCCCTTTGACCTGCTTTCTAATTCAAATTAGATTTCCTGATTGAACTAGGAGAACAGGCTTGTTAAGAAACTGTCCTTTTCCGCTGTATGTTCTTGGCTACTTGGTCCTAAATTAGCTGACCGTATATTTATGTGTTTTTCTATTCCATTCTTTTGATCTATATGTCTGTTTTTATGCCAGTACTATACTGTTTTGATTACTATACATTTTTAATATACTTTGAAATAAGGGAGTATGGAATCTCCAGCATTTTCTTTTTTCTCAGGATTGCTTTGGCTATTCGAGGTCTTTTTTAAAAAATATATTTTTATTGATTTCAGGGAGAAAGGGTGAGAGAGAGATAGAAATATCAATGATGAAAGAGAATCATTTATTGGCTGCTTCCTGCATGCGCCCCACTGGGGATCGAGCCCACAACCTGAGCATGTGCCCCAACTGGGAATCGAACCCGGGAACCCTCAGTCCTCAGGCTGATGCTCTATCTGAGCCTAATCGGCTCGAGGTCTTTTGTGGTTCCATAGAAATTTTAGAATTGTTTGTTCTATTTCTGTGAAAAATGCTATTGGAATTTTTATAGGGATTGCATTGAACCTATATATTGCTTTGAATAGTATGAATATTTTAACCCTATTAATTGTTCCAATCCATGGGCATAAAATATATTTTCATTTATTTGTGTCTTCAGTTTCTTTCATAAATATCTTATAGTTTTCATTAT
Source organism: Myotis lucifugus (assembly GCF_000147115.1). NCBI lineage: Eukaryota > Metazoa > Chordata > Mammalia > Chiroptera > Vespertilionidae > Myotis > Myotis lucifugus. The sequence continues at coordinate 7,049,327 of NW_005871075.1, read as the reverse complement.
AGATGTCTCTCTTTGTCTCTGTCTCTCTTTCCCTATCACTATTCCCATCTATACCTATAGATTCTGTATGTCTATATATGTGTGTATATATGTGAATTTTATTCCTATGTACATAATTGCAACCAGGAGGATAAGATTGCCAAACTTAAGAGCATCAGAACTGAAACAGCCAAGATCTCACTGAAAGAACGGAGTAGAAGTGATTGTAGGATTGAAAGTTCACTTGAGGAGACACCAAACAGAAAATTCAAAGAGTGTATTAACAGTGTGTTTTCAATGCTACTAAATAAAAATCATGACTTTTTGGATGAAAATTATCTTTTAAAATGTCTGTTGCATATCTATTTAAAGTTATAGTTCACTCCATATCTCATGCTGTTTCATATCTCCCTTGCCAATACTTAGTGATTAATTAACTTTGAAAGCTATAAAAGCTGTATTTGTCAGACTTCCATGTAAAAGATTCTGCCCAGGCATTACATCTTCTATGCTTCTGCATTAGTTCATCAATTAAACAACCTTGTCATACACATATTAGTGCCTTACTCATGGGATAGTGGGTTCATATGATATATAAGAAGTTATGTCTGAATAGTTTAGAGTATACCAGAATATGTTTATACAAACCTTTATTTTATAATAACTTTAAATAAATACATCTACACTAATAAAAGACAAAGATGCTAATTGACCATACCTTCGCTACAATCATCAGCCAATCAGAAGAGTATGCAAATTAACCCCACAAAGATGGCCATTAAATTTGCATACTGCAGGCAGATCCCGCTGCACTGCCCCACCCGGGGTGGGCAGCAGTCCCACCCCAGCATGGGATCTGGGCCTGCTTTGTGTGGGGCGGGACGGGCGGCATGCTGCAGTGAGTTCCCGAGCCGCCGCCCGCCCCAGCGCGGGATCCGGGCCTGCCTTGTGCGGGGCAGGGCAGGCAGGGCAGGCGGCAGCGCGATCCTGAGCCACCGCCAGACCCAGCGTGGGATCGGGCGTGCCATCTGCCACCAGGGGAGGGACCCCCCCCCACCCCCTCCCCCCGCCGCCAGTGCACAAATTTTTATGCATCGGGCTTCTAGTGTTTAAATAAACACATAATGATTAGACAGTTCTATGTAATTTCCAAAAGGCTTGATGAAGCCTATTATCACAGTTGATCTTGGTAATTTTCAAAATACTTAAATACATAATCACTATTGATTCTCATTTAAAATATGTTGAATGTTAAGTGAGGACACATGGCCTAGGTTTCTCCACCTCAGCATTATTGACATTTGACCTAGATAATTCTTTGGTCTTAGTGGGTGCTCTGTCATTGCAAGATGTTGGCAGCGGTCCTGACCTGTACCCACTAGATAGATACCAGTATCACCCCTCTTTCTCAGTTGTCACAATAAAAACACATCTCCAGATATTTTCAAGTGTCCCCAAGGGAAAGTCACCCCTCACGGAAAAACCGCTGCTATAGTTAGAAGGTTTTCCTAATATGCCACCTAATCTAGGTGAAGTGATATTTCAAGAGTGATCTGCCATATAAATTAATGTAAAGCTGGGAATATGCCAGGCCCACAGAGGGGGAAAGGCTTTCACTGGAGTTTGGTTACTTGTCTAAGTAGCTGGACAAAGGGAACTGAAGCGTACCACAACACAGATGGCACAAAAGGAAAAGCAAAGCTTTTGGAACCAGAAAACTGTGTTGAATCTCAGCTCTCTATAATTTATGCAAAGAAATAGGAACGTCCTTGAATCCCCAGGATGATCAATCTTCTATCTCATGATTTTTCCAGATGCTAATTCTGCCTTTTAGAACCAAGGAATTGGGACATTATATTTCTATCATTATCTGATAGGCTCTCTAAGTAGCCTCTAACTCCATTGCTGAGATGGCTACTTCTTGTAGAAAAAATTTAAATAATTTATTTCACTTTCTTTTGACCTACTAGTAGATATATACTAAACTAATTGTTTCTATATTTTGAACCCTAGGGATGAACAGTAGTTGAAGATGTGAGGAGGTACCTTTGTGTGTATGTTGAACGTGTGAGGGAGCTTCTATACTCAGTAGTGCTACATAAGCGTACACATGGGACTACTGAACCCTGGAACTCATTTCTTAAAACCTCCCCAAAGCCCATAATCTTGAAGAGAGCCTTACATTTAGTAAAAAGCTTATCAAGACACTTCATTAACATTTACATTGATTATAATAACCAGAAAAATAATTCTGTATCATTTTTCTTAGAAATATCAATAATTGTCACTTCTCTAAGAATTTTCTTTTTTTAAAATGTGGTTTTATAGATTTTAGAGAGAGAGGAAGAGAGAGGGTTAGAAAGATAGAGACATAAAGAGATCAACCAAAGGACTTGTATGTATGCATATGAGCATAACCAATGGACACAGACAGTAGGGGGGTGAGGGCATGTGCTGGGGGGTGGAGGCGGCTGGGGAGAGGTCAATGGGGGAAAAAGGAGACCTATGTAATACTTTAAACAATAAAGAATTTTTTTAAAAAAAGATAGAGATGTAGATGAAGGAGAAACATTGACCAGCTGCCTCCTGCACGCTCCTACTGGGGATCAAGTCAGCAACTCAGGCATATGCTCTGACCAGGAATTGAACCGGTGACCTCTTGGTTTGATGCTCAACCACTGAGGCACACTGGCTGGGCTCTAAGAATATTCTTAGTGTACTGATGTGTGTTGTATAATGAACCATTTAATGGAAGACACTTTATATGGGCTACCTTGAATTCTTAGTAATAGTGATATTTCCTTAAGATACAATCTTTTAGCAGATTAAATTTTTGACTCTTTATTGAAGTATAATATAGATAAAGAAAATGACACATATCTTAAGTGTATCGCTTGATAAAGTTTCACAGCTATACACTCCCATATATCCACAGATTAAAATTTGAACACAAAGATCTGAGTATCTCTGAAAAACCTATGGTGGACACACATTTCACATGGGTTGACTTTCTTTTAATATACTTATTAAATAAAAATTTATGGCGTACACATATACACAATATATACACTATGAAACCTAGATACATTAAGGAATATGAATAGCTAGGTAAGATTATAACTGGAAGGAATTACTGTGAATTTGGTAGACATAGTAAAAGGAAACCCAAGTCAACATTCCATAATTACATGCCCAACCTCTTCTTCAGTGGGAGCGAAGACTCAAGAAATTACAAGATCAGACTGGTTAAAATGGTCATCATGAAAAATGTTTGATCATTTTGTATCCTGAGTAGTTTTGAAAACCTTCCTTATGTATTTCTGTCTACAAACTGTATGCTTTTTATGTTGTCACAGTCATTATATCTGAATGATAACACTAGAAAATAGTGTTTTAGGAGCAGTAGCCTGCATACAGAACAGAGTGCACATGATGATATGGATGAACAGGAGGAAGCAGTAAGTGAAAGGACTGGGACAATGGCCCACACAGGGAGTGATTTCATCTGTATTAGGAAAATTGTGGGAATGAATAGGTAGGGACAAGTAAGAAATGTTTACTTAGGATGAACCAATATGACTTGATTATTGAATTGATAAAAGTAGACTGAATTTGCTATGATTATCAAGATTTTATATTATGTATATATACTACAAGAATAATTTTACCAAGATAAAATTAGGGAAATCATAAAAGGAAGCCTTGTGGTTTGCTGTGGGTAAATGAGCTACATTTTATGTATAAAACCTGAGAACATGGTTGAGCCCCCTGACATTCACCTCTAAGCCAACTAATTCTATAGGCCGACTTGGGTCATTTTATTAACTTCGCAGTAATGAGATTGAAGTTTTTGGTCCCCACTTATATTATTGTGGAAAAGTTTTACTGTGTATGACAGAAAAGCATTCTAGGGGGGAAAGGATTAATAAAAATTAGGGATATAAAATTATAGTAACATTTTATTATGGTATTTTTGAAAAACAAATCAGTATGTTTTTCAAAAATAAATTTATCTTAAAGGGTATGACATGTTTATCATTTCATTTGAGGCCATCATATACCTATCTTTATTAAATGGAGTGCAAATATTTAGTTTGATAATATCACATTAATATATTGTTCTCCCTATGTATATAAAAAAGCTTTAGGAGGGACATAGAGCAGTTCTTGAGTGTATGACTGTCTATATAATCTACTACTACATTTTTGAAATGAAGAAATAGTAACTCATGTATGTATGAATGCATGTATGTATGCATGTGTTACGTATATATGTATTAGCTCCCAGATACTAAAGTTTAACAGTCATAATACATATGTTTCAATGTTCCAGTCAGTCAGTCAACATATTAACTGCTCCTTTTTTTTTTTTTAATCCTCACCTGAGGATATTTTTCCATTTATTTTTAGAGAGAGTAGAAGAGAAAGGGAAAGACAGAGAGAAATACCAATACGAGAGAAACACATTGATTGATTGCCTGCTGTATGTGCCCTGACCAGGGCCAGGGTGGATAGGAGCCTGTAGCCCAGGTATGTGCCCTTAGCCAGAATCAAACCCAGGACCCTTCAGTCCACAGGCCTATGCTCTATCCACTGAACCAAACCAGCTTGGGCTAACATTTATGAAACATTATACCTCTTCAGAACATATTTGGTATATCATTGGCCCAAACTGAAAACCTCCTTGCCTGCATTTTGCGCAGTGCAGCAACTTTGGTATCAGAGTGCCTCCACAATCTTAAATATTCCACTAACTTTTGCTGAGCTTGCAGCAGCAACAAAGATAATGCCCATTGTAAAAGGAAATGCAGAAATAATAGCTGTTGAATGCTAACATGTTCCTTATATCCAGACTTGTTTTTTCCCTACCAGGATACCTATATTCCAGTTAATAATTTAATGCTAATCAGCTCCTTATCTTCTGAAAAGGAGAGTCTGTTTAGAGTCACACGGCAACTGACCCTGAAGGTAAATTAATATATGCAGATTTCTCAGATCACCTCTTAGCTTTTGTCAGAGTATTTTCTTGATTACATTTAAATCTCAGCTGTGCAATCCTCCTTTTATCTATCCAAAGAGCATCTGATTTAGTTATAATACAGTTTCAAATCTTTTTTAGTTTTGCATTTTACATTTATTTGTAGAACTAGTTTTAATAATCTGATGCTTTATTAGCAAATAAACAAATATGAACATGAGCCAAATGATAAATATTATAAAGAATAGTAACATATAGCTCAACTAATTCCACTATTTGGCAAGATGCTGTGTATTTCTGTCCAACTTGTTTAGATTTTATTATAAAATGGAATTTTTTTAGTAGTGATGTGAGTTGTTTGTTTGCATTGATCAGAGTAAAGATGGGTCTAAAATAAGGATTTAAATTGTCTTGGCCTTAACATTAATTGAAAAACAATATGAATGAGTGATAAACTATGGAATAATTATAATTATTTAAGGGGGATTTTAAACATATGCAAACAAGTCTATGAATGTTCAGTTTAACTTAAGAATGGTCAGCAATTATAGGATAGGAGTATGTTTCAAAACTAATAAGAGACTTTTTAAATGTTGGGAATGACTGGTTTAAATGACCTGGTGAGCTCAGTGGTTCTGCTGGTTACTGCATGGTCATCAGCTAGAAGAACGGGGAAAAAAGACAAGCAAAATTTATTTTTGTTTATCTAAAAATGATATGTAATCTGGGCTTTAAGAAAGGATCTGTGAAGTTCTTTGAAAATAGAGTCCGATTATTATAGCCAATTTCAAACATCTTTCTTTCCATGTCAGTAGTAGCAACTTGCTTTGAAGATTGAGACGCCTATTTGTGTTTGTTTTAATTTTTTTATATGCTTATTTTCCCTCATCTAAAGTAGAATGGAGAGGAGAAGAGATTTCTTTTTCAGAGGAATACTGGTTAGCTTAAGACAGTGGCAATAAGGAAAATAATGATTTTTTTAATTGAGGTGTTTTTTTTTAATTTTAGAAATGAAAGGAGGCTTTGCTTAGAATTAATAAACCATTTGATTTGTTGGAGTTCTCCACTTAATGGTTCCCTGCTAACACTGAAACATATGCTGGGTTGATTTGGATTGTCATTCTTTTTCATTTGAACTTTAGTGATCACATGTGTGTAACCTTTGCACTTGAAAAGGTGAAATATGGAAATAAGAGAAACTACAAATGCGCTTTTGAAATTAGTGTTTATGTTTGCTAATGAAAAGTAATCTCAAGGAAATAAGTTTACAGAAAAAAATTATTAACTATAACTGAAAAATAGAATGTTTTAATATTGATATTAACATTTCAAATTATTTTCTTGAAAATAACCTTGATTTTTATTAGCCTGTTTTCTATTTTCAAGCACGCTATGAAGGAATGATTAAGTCAAATATAAAGTTTAGAACAATTTAACTGGTTTAATAGTCTTGCAGATAAGATAGAAATGTTTCTGCTATTATATTGCATAGTCAATAGTAAATTGAGTTGTTTTTTAAAACACTCTGTTGTTTTCATCTTTCGTTATGTTGCTCTGAATAAACTTAAATGCCATATTTCACATGCCAGTTTAGAGAACCATGGTCTGAGAGAAACATTTCTCAAGAACATTAGTTGTGTTATTTAAAATCAACCTTTTATCTGTAAGTAATATTGTCTTTCTTTCTGAGGTATGTGACCTGATTAGGACTAAGAAGGTCCATCTTAGCTCACAAATTATGAGATCATGCCAAAGAACTGTAATATTCTACTCAGCTTCCTGCACAGTGACCTCTATTTAGTGATCTCTGTTAAGAGAGATTTTTAATAGATCTTAGTTTATCATATACTAGAGGCCTGGTGTACGAAATTCGTGCATGGGTAGGGTCCCTAGGCCTGGCCGGTGTTCAGGGCCAATCAGGTTCCCCCACCTCGCCGCCTTCCCGCCTCCTCCTTCCCTCTCTCCCTCAGTGCCCTGCCGCTGCCACTGGTTGCCCACCATGTTCTGCGCCACCCCCTGGTGGTCAGCGCGCATCATAGATTGAACTCCCATTCTCCCGGTCGAACTCCCGAGGGGACACTTTTGCATATTAGCCTTTTATATATATAGATGTTATATTTGGGGGCACAGATTAAGTTTATATATTTCACTTTAGAATATACACTGAGTGGCCAGATTATTATAACCACCTGACGTTTGTAGGCAAATTAGCTATAATTTTGAGCAGAAGTTGCTAGAGGGCCAGACCATTATAAATAGGGAAGCAGGTTGTTTACCACAACAGTAGAAGTGATTTTTTTCTGAAGATATGGGTAAACAACACAATTTAACAGCCTTTGAACATGGGATATATTTGAACGTGAGTGGCCAGATTATTATGACCACCCCATCAGTACTTTGTCGAGCATTGCAAAAAAGTCATGTGGTCCAGTGAATCACATTTCAAGTTGCAGATGGCAGAGTGAGAATTTGGCAGACACAGCATGAAAGCATGCACCCCACATGCATGAGTACAACCCTTCAAGCTGGTGGGGGCAGTGTTATGGTTTGGGGCATGTTTTCCTGGCATGATTTGGGCCCTTTAATTCATGTGGGACAACATCTGAATAGCACAACATACCTAAGTGTCGTTGCTGATCAGCTTCATCCTGTCATGTTGATGGCGTATCCCAATGGAGATGGCTTCTTCCAACAAGACAATGCACCATGCCACGGTGCTCATATTGTGCAGGAGTGGTTTCAAGAACATGAGGGAGACTTTACCTTGTTTAGGTGGCCCCCACAATCACCAGATCTCAATCCAATTGAGCATTTGTGGGACGAAGTTAAAGAGCCATCAGGCAGCTGGTTCCACAACCATCAAATCTCACAGAACTGGACAGTGCTATTCATCAGGCATGGTGTCAGATTCCTCGAATCACCTTTCAACATCTCGTGGAGTCAATGCCAAGAAGAATCGTTGCAGTATTGAAGGCAAAAAGTGGCCCAACGAAGTACTGATGGGGTGGTCGTAATAACCTGGCCACTTAGTGTGTGTGTGTGTGTGTGTGTGTGTGTGTGTGTGTATCCTATCTAATAATAGACAAACATGGCAATTGACCGTATCTTCGCTATGCCTCCCATGGACTTATCAGCGTGATATGCAAATTGACCGCCAACAAAGATGGCAGCTAATTTGCATACTGCAGGCAGGGCGGGACAGTGTCATCCCGCCTGCCCTGCCGCCATCCGGGCCTGCTATCTGTGACCCGGGGCAGCGGGTGTCCATGTGCAACCCAACCCGGGGTGGCCGGGTGGGGCAGCAGTGATCGGCCGGCCCACCTGGGCGTCCCGTGTGTGACCTGACCCGGGGAGTCCCGTGTGCGACCTGACCCGGGTTGGCACCCCAAACCCTGGATTGGCCCTGCCGTGTGCGCAACCTGTGGAGGCGGGGCAGGCACCGAGGGATGGGCCTGCCATCTGCCACCTGGTGAGCGGGCCTAAGCCAGCAGGTGGTTGATCTCCTGAGGGTTCCCAGACTGTGAGAGGGCACAAGTGGGGCTGAGGGACACCCCCCCCACTCCCCCTCCCCCACCAGTGCACAAATTTTTGTGCACCGGGCCTCTAGTGTGTGTGTGTAGCTACTTTGCCTACAAACGTCACGTGGTCATAATAATCTGGCCACTCAGTGTATATGTTACTTATTATAAATTACTGTCTTAAGAATTAGCATGAGGCCTGGCCAGTGTGGCTCAGTTGGTTGGGCATCGTCCAGTGCACTGAGAGATTGCTGGTTGGATTCCTCGTCAGGGTACGTGGCTGGGTTGTGGACTTGATACCCAGGTGGGGGCCAGCAGGAGGCAGCCCATCGATGTTTCTCTCTCATCAATGTTCCTCTCTCTCCCTCTCCCTTCCTCTCTGTCTCTAACATCAATAAAAAATATATAAAATATTTTTAAAAGAATTAGCATGAATATATGATTTTTTTCCAGTTAAACCTTTAGAAATAAAATTAAAAGCACTCATACTTTATGTTAAATGTAAGGTTTAATAATGTAAGTCCCATTTATTTAAGGGTAATCGGTTCTATATCATCTATGCATAAAATTAATATAGTTTTCCTAATAACTAGTTAAGCTTTTAACCTAATGTAGTCTTAATGAATTTACTTATAAAAAGTACTTGAAGCAATAATGGAAAGCTCCCTGGGTGAGATCAATCTGTTGTTTGCCTGAAAATAACTGAAATTTAACATGAAAATATGTAAACACATACCTGAACTGCTTCATGTACCTATGGTTTATACAGTTAAATTGTATAATTTTATTTTGTTTAGTTGCATCACAGACATGCTTCCAAAAATCAGAGTTACTAAATTATGAAAATTCTGCAATCACCATTGAATGGAATACACCAAAAAATACTAAAGAGAGTATCTTTTTTGGGGGTGATATTTGCTTTGGTTATGATGCATAATTCAAAAGTCACTATGGCTAAAATTGTTTCTCTGCGACATTTGCTTTTTCTCCATCTTCCTTTTTTTCCCATTCTTCTCCCTACTCTTGTTTAAGCTAATAAAATATTCTAAATTTAGCCTCATTAATTTTAGAAGTAGAGATTGGGCACAAGAAGGGATATAAATTAATGTATAAAGACAAGTTATCTCATGTTAAAAATTAATACTAGAGAAACTCTGACAGTCTCCACAAAGCCAACTCTGGTTTAACTGGGGGTCTCAACTTCCTTTGCGGAGCACACCAAGGTAGGCTAACTTCCTTAAGTAGCGGGCACCTTTTCTTTTCTTAAGAGCATTAACTGTTTTATTTTACATTTCTCTGATTACTAAAAAGGTTGAACACTTTCCCATGATGTAGTTTATTTCTCCATCAATCTTTTTATTCGATTTTCTTTGGGTAAGAGCATTTAACAGCTCTGCTCTTCCAACACATTTCCAGGTGTACAACACATTATTGTTGACTGTTGCAACGTTGTACAGCAGATCTCCTGGTTTCTTCTTCTTGCTTAACTGAAACTTTATACCCTTTGGTTGATGTGTCCCCATTTCTCCCTCCCCCTGGCTCCTGGCAATGACTGTTCTTTTTTTTTTTGAATCTATGAGTTTGACTACTTTGGATTTCTCAGATTAGTGGATTTACGCACAGTTTTGGTCTTTCTGTGACTGGCCTATTTCACTTAGCATTATGTTTTTAGGATTCATTCATGTTGTGGTAATATGGTAGTGCACTCCTTTTTAAGGCTGAACATATTACATTGTAGAGCCCATTTTCTTATCCATTCATCCACTGATGGACTTCTGTGTTGTTTCCATCTTGGCTATTGTGAATATGGCTGCAATGTCCCCCAACATCTCAGCAGCTTCACATAGTGATCTAGGGTCACTAGTATTTGTCACCTAGCATGTTAATGCATTTGTTCCTGTTATTTTGTAATTTAGTTAAATATTGCATAATCCAATGAAATATGAGTGTAAAAAAAGATACTTTTCTCCTATGAAAACCATGAGAAATACTTTGGAAGTAGATAAAAACAAGTTGATTAGAATACATAAAATATTTTGAAAAAGCATAAAATTCTAGTAGGTTTCAACATTCAGATTGCTTTACAGATAGCTTTGACTTTGTTATCCACTAAAGAAAACAGACTAGAATCAAGGTAGCGTATGGGATTTATTAAACAATTAATAAAGAATCCCAAATAGTGGATTCTTATTCAAACAAAAGGTAGCAATTATATATATTGAAGCCAAATACACTATGAAATGTATTTTTGTGATTCTCTATTTTAATTATATTATTGGCTTAACCAGTTAAGGAAAATTACAAATCCTAGAATTTAAGAAAAAGAGGACTTCTGTACTTTGTAATTTATTGATGTGGGCGGGCGGGTGGGGGGGCAGGCTGGGGGCAAAGAGAATCTTTCCTTTACTAGATGGAAGCTGACTGGATTCTGTGTGTGTGTCCAGATCCCAATATCATTAAAAAGACAAACTTTCCACTTGAGGAGATATGCCTGCTATTTGGATCTTCAGTATTTTCTGGAAATTCTCCAGTTTTTACTCTATAAAATGAAGAAAATAATAACAGTAACATGAATGGCAAGCAGGTTTCATCTTAAAAGGCAGCTCTGATTAATTGCTAGTGGCTACATGTGGCCACTGTGCCAAGATGAACCGTGAGTGGAATGCCGTGCCCATAGTGATCCTGCCCCTGGGCATGGGATGAGGTGGAACAATAACATTGTGACAGCATTGTTCTCTGAGCTTTACACAGCCCCCTCCCCCTTACCCATGGCTTTGCTTTTCACGGTTTTAGTTACTCTTAGTCTGAAAATATAAAAAGGAAAATTCAAGAAGTAAAAAAAAAAAATCATGTTTTAAACCATGCTGTTTTGATCCTGCTTTCCTGCTCTGTCCCTTTGCCTAGCATCTCGTTAGTCATGTGGTAACTGTCCTGGTGATCAGATTGACTGCCATGGTATCCGATTGCTTGTCTTTGAGTAACCCCCATTTTATTTGATGATGGGCCCATTGCCATTCACATAACTACTATAGTATATTGTTATAATTGTTCTATTTTATTATTAGTTATTGTTCATCTCTGACTGGGCCCAATTTATAAATTAAACTTGATCATAGGTATATATGTATAGGAAAGAACATAGTATTATATAGGGTTCAACACTATCCACAGTTTCAGGCATCCACTGGGGAGGGGGGTGGTTCATAGAATAAATGACCCACAGATAAGGAGGGGTTAGTGCATCCACATTTTTCTTAGTGTTTTGCAATCTTATAAATGAACTAGAAGCCTGGTGCATGAAAATCCTTCACAGGTAGGGACCCTAGGCCTGGCCGGTGATCAGGACCGATCAGGTTCCCCCCCTCCCTGTCTCCTCCTTCCCTCACTCCCTTAGCGCCCCACCGCTGCTGGTCACCTGCCATCAGCGCACATCATAGTGATCGAACCCCCGTTCTCCTGGTTGAATTCCCGAGGGGACACTTTGCATATTAGCCTTATATATATATATAGACTAGAGGCCCAGTACATGAAATTCATGCATGGGGGGAGGGGGGTTACTCAGCCCGGCCTGCACCCTCTCGCAATCCGGGACCCCTCGGGGGATGTCCAACTGTTTGTTTAGGCCTGATCCCATGGCAGTCGGACATTCCTCTCACAATCCAGGACTGCTGACTACTAACCGCTGGCCTTCCTGCCTTTCTGATCGCCCTTAACCACTCTGCCTGCCTGCCTCATCGCCCCTAACCCTCACCTGCCTGCCTCATCTCCCCTAACCACTCTGCCTGCCTGCCTCATAGCCCCTAACCACTCGCTGCCTGCCTCATCTCCCCTAACCACTCTGCCTGCCTGCCTCATAGCCCCTAACCACTCTGTCTGCCTGCCTGATCGCCCCTAACTGCCTCTGCCTGCCTGCCTGATTGCCCCTAACCACTCGCCTGCCTACCTCAGCCTCCCTAACCGCTCGCCTGCATGCCCCTAACTGCTCACCTGCCTGCCTGATTGCCCCTAACCACTCTGCCTGCCTGCCTCATCACCCTTAACCACTCTGCCTGCCTGCCTGATTGCTCCTAAACACTTACCTGCCTACCTCATCACCCCTAATCACTCTCCTGCCTGCTCCTAATTGCTCACCTGCCTGCCTGATTGCCCCTAACCACTCACCTGCCTTCCTGACTGCCCCTAACCACTCTGCCCGCCTGCCTGATCGCCCCTAACTGCCTCTGCCTCAGCCCCCACTGCCGCAGCTTTGTTCAGAAGGACATCCAGAATGACATCCAGAGGTCATTTGGCTGTCCGGTCTAATTAGCATATTAAGTTTTTATTATTATAGATTGTTCTCAAAGGCAACTTGATGGGATGGTGAATACACAATACAGTGTACAGGTGATGTGTTGTGGAATTGTGTACCTGAAACCCATATAATTTTGTTAACCAGTGTCAACCCCAATAAGTTCAATAAAAAGGAAAAAATGAATGGTTCTCTGCCTTATATATATTTTTAATTATATTTTATTGAGTTTAGAGAGGAAGGGAGAGGGAGAGATATGAACATCAATGATGAGAGAGAATCATTGATCAACTGCCTTCCCATGCCCCTCCCTACCGGGGATCAAGCTACAAACCTTGCCAAGACCGATTGGCGACCCATCTCCCAGTTCACAGGTTAACATTCAACCATCTAGCCACACAGGCCGGGCTCTCTGCCTTATATTTTTCTTCTTTTCCTTCTGTTGCAACACTCCCATTGGTGACATCTCTCAGCACTAGTGAGTTATTACCTAGACAAGAGAGTGCACACGATTCAATCCTTTGGTTCACAATGGAAACACTTTTGTGTAAGTTCACCAGAAATGAGAACCACTTCATGCACATGAAAGCCACGGGATTTTCTTGCTGTCTACTGCTCCAAAAACTGAATAACTACTAGTACAGTTAGTCTTCACTAAAGAAAATCAGCCCATAAAATGTATCCTGCAAATATTATTCTCACTAGTAAGAGACTACAGAATATGAAGGCCAGAGGGCTATTTCGGGATCACTGTTTGATTCAGTGACTTGCGGCTAAGGTGACTCTGCCATTGTCTTCACAATTCTTCATGTGGTTTTGAGTTTAAGAGGCCAGCCTAGCCTGCCCAGGTGAAAAATACAATAATTTCTTTACTAATTTATTTACAAGTTTTATGGTTTTAAAAAATTGAGAAAGAAATAGTACCTTATAGTAATCTTTAACAAATGTAGAAATGAAATTCTGACTTCATAGTGTAACCGTGGGTGGAACCTTTTCTTAGAAGATAAAATTAATAAGTGTATTCTCAGAAGTAAAATATAATCATTGAATACTATCTTCTAAATGCTCTTTGTCACATATACACTTAAAAGATATCGGGTGCTATACGGAAGTTAGATATAGAGGGTTGGTGATGAGATTGTGTAGATCCACACTGGTGAGGGAAGGCTTCATTTCAGGTTAATACCTAGAATATAATAGGCATCAGAAGTCTAAAGAAATGGAACCTTATTCATGTTACAATTATTTATTCAATGCTTCTGCCCTTGGGAGGTTTGCAAACACCCAGGGACACAGACTCACACATTGATAGTTAGAGAGAATATGTTAAAGGCCTTATTAAGGTTATGCCCAGGTTCCTACTGAAATATATCTTAAATCCCTGTCATTTCAAATTACAAGCTTGTTTTATTACAACATAAACAAAGTTAGCTTTACTGTATGGGTAAGAACACTTGAAATTGTTAAGAGCTTATGTTAAGTGTTAGCTTAGCGTTGTGACTTATCACATTTACGGCGGTAAAGTCCCATCTTGGGGAACATGTAGTATGTGATTTCAGCCCCTTCAATAAGATAAATCTTGGTTCAATTACAATTTAAAACCTGACACTCGATTCTCTTTTCTATGTTGAATCCTCTTAATGACATCATTTATTATCTACTGGAAATCAATCTAGGAAATCAAGTTAGTCCACTAAGCACTTCAGGTAAGGTGATTTCATGCAACATTCCAAGATTATCACAGGAAATTGCTTTCGTATGCCATAAAGCAGAAGCCCGGAGCCGAGCTGGCCTGCTGAAGGAGCTTACAGCTTTACGGCTCCGCCCACAGCCGCTCTTGAGTCACTCAGTTACAGTTAACTTGGGGTTATCACTCCCCGATTGAAAGCCTGGCAGCCCTCACACAGCCCGGGCTTGTGGAGGCCTTGGATGTGTGTCTCTAAGTCAATGATGAGGGTATCGGAACCGATCCTGGACATGGATATGGCAAATTACAGTGAAGTTTTGGACCCAACGTATACAACCTTGGAGTTTGAAACCATGCAGATTCTGTATAATTCAAATGGTGAGTTCTCATCTGCTTATAAATATATATTTTTAAGTAAGTATAGTGGGAGAAGTCAGAGTGAGCTTCCCAGGGTGGTAGTCCCAGGCTTTAATGCGAGATACATTGGGACTCACATTTTAAAGCCATACATCTGAGCTTCTGGACTTCATCACAAATTTTAAATTAATAATGTTCTGCCCATTCTATGTTTGCAATAGAAAAAGCCTAGCTATGCTTAATAAAGTAACCTCAGAATTCTGTCATGGCCCAGTTAGGTAAAAAGAGTTATTTTGTTTACTGTAAATCACAGTAATAAGTAACATTGGCAGATTGGCTGTAAAGTATATTTTCTAGGCAACATTTAGAAGACAAATGGGACAGAGTTTCCATAGAACACTGGACAGTTTTCCTAGTTGCCCCCTACTTCATTATTCCAGTTCTCATTGCCAGTGAGAAACTGCATTGAAAATTACTACCAAGTTTTTGCATTTCACACAAATATGAAAGGAAATAAAGGTTTATATTATAACCCCACTTGACAAGCTAATGTTTAGCCTCAAAAGCTCTTGGTATGCATCTACTGTAACATTTTAACTTTAAATAAGACATGAGTTGTTTAGGGTTCAGGTCTTTTTATAATACAGCTTACCATTGACTTTAAATTTATTTTTTAAGTAAAAATATTGTCTAAGATCAGTTATAATTGATAGAACTCTTAAAACCTAGTAATTATGTGTAGTGTGGAAAATGTGTGTGTGTGTATGTGTGTGTCTGTGTGTTTAGTTCAGAATTGAGAATGTAACATACTCAGATTATCTTAATTTTCTTCTATTTTGTATTATTGGTGGAACAAGTATTACAAATTGTCAGAAGATGAATTCTGAAATTTTAGCACAAAGAGAGTTAAAATGAACCAATAGTGCAAATCTTAGAAAGTCACTGTTTCGGTTCCTTATGTTTAGATTTGATGAGAGATATTTAACAGAGTATTATTTATTTCAGTAGAATCATGATTTTAAAAAAAAGACTATCGATTGCTAATAGTAGAGATAGGCATATCATAAGTATTTACTAAAATAATTGACTTTTCAAAATGTTTTTGGACTTGTTTTTTTCTAATAATGTTAATAACATATGAGTATGACATTAAACTTAAAGCTGCTGAAGGAGCTTACAGCTTTACGGCTCCGCCCACATCCGCTCTTGAGTCACTCAGTTACAGTTCACTTGGGGTTATCACTCGCCCATTGAAAGCCTGGCAGCCCTCACACAGCCCGGGCTTGTGGAGGCCTTGGATGTGTGTCTCTAAGACAATGATGAGTGTTGAATTTCTTCGTATTTTCATATAATCATAGAATGCTGTCAATTCTAAAATACTTCTAGCTGCCTATTTCTAGTATCTATTTTGTTTATGTTACAAAAAGAAAAATTCTTACATTTGAGTACTATAAGTCACATGGTTAACCTTAAGCATATTCTTATTATTTTTTTAACTTGATGAAATTACACATGACTAGAAACCCGGTGCACGAAATTCGTGCACGGGTGGGGTCCCTAGGCCTGGCCTGCGATCAGGATTAATCAGGTTCCTTGCCTCCTCCTTCTCTCGCCGCCCACGCACCGCCACTGTACAGTTCCCTACCTCCCCGCCTCCCTGCTCCTTCCCTCGCCACCTGCGTTGGCCCACCACCCACCCCCGGTTCCCCGTCCCAGCCCAGGGCCCAGCCCCGATCTGGTGATCAGGACCTGCCGGCTGGTGGGAGGGACCTGGGAGGTAGGCCACCGGCCCAAAGGAGGGAGCCGGCCCTCAGCCTCCCTGGGAAAGGGGCCGCGTCCACCACCACCCACCCCGGGATCCCCATCCCAGCCTGGGGGCCCGGCCAGGGGGAGGGACCAGGATGTTGGCCAGCAGGCCCCATTGGCGATTGGGGCCTGCAGTCTGGGAGCAGCTCCTGCATTGAGTGTCTGCCCCCTGGTGGTCAGTGCGCATCATAGCGACTGGTCATTTGGTCGTTCTGTCGTAACAGTCGCTTTGGCTTTTATATATATAGATTATATCTGTCTACTCAGAAATATTAGTAAATGGAAAATTTATGTTGTTACAGAATGTACTTGGGACATGACAACCATTCATTTTATCTTTTGTTATTTTGGAGATGTAGTAATGAATTGTTATGTTAATATTATACAATTATATAAATTAAAAATATTACCTTATATATTCAGTATCTTTTAAGTACATAAAGATTTTTTAAGCCCCATGTAGTGGTTTTTTTAAAAAAATACATTTTTGTTGTTATTTAGAGGGAGAGGAAGGGAGAGAGAGAGGAAGAGAGGAACATTGATTGGCTGCCTCCTATACACACCCTCACAGGATTGAGCCGGCAACGCATGCATGTGTCCTGACTGGGACAATGTCCAACTAACTGAGCCACACAGACCAGGGCAAGTACATACAGATTTTTAAAGATGTAGTCAACAACATTAACTCATTTAAATACTTAAGTAAAATCATCTGTGGATTTTTAAAGCCTCTTTCTTCATAACTATATAGTAGATCCCACTTTATGCCAGGCACAGTTCTTAGAGCTAGAAGACAGTGAGGGTGGATGAGACAGATAAATGCTCCGCCATCACAAAGTTTGTATTCTACAGACAGAGATGGATAATAAATGGGCAGACCATTACAGAATATAATTTAAGACAATAAATCAGTTATTATTATTATTTTTTAAATAATTAGAGTTCTAGGTTCTACTTGAAGGGAAGATGGGAAGTGACTCTGGGAGGTTCAGAGAATATTTCACAGAAAATGAGCGAGTAGAACAGAAACTGGAAAACCAGTTGGAAGATATTTGTGATGAAGAACTCTCCTTCCAGGCTGAAGGAATAGCAAGTGTAAAGGCTCTGAGATAGAAAAAGACTTCAAGGAGAAAAAAGGCCACCTTGCTGGTGGTCAGTGAACAGGGTGAAAAATAGATAGTACTAGATGGTGGAATGGGAGAGGTGGGAAGGGGCTCTATCCACGGAGCTTCAGAAGCCACGGTGTTACTTACCTGTATCTAAGGGTTGGATGCAGAAGGCTGGTAAGATGTGGCTTTCTTATACCAGGAGCGCTGTGGGGCTTTGGAGTAATGAACAGTAGGGACCAAGGATGAAAGGAGAGAACTTGGACAGAAGGCTATTGCAATGACCCAGGGGAAAGATTATGGTCAATTGGATAAGGGTGGCCATTGTAAAAAGGAGAAAAGTTATGGATTCTCTAAGTATTTTAAATACAGACTTTACTATTGGATTGGGTATGAGTGATAAGGAGAGAATCCATTGAAGACCCGTAGGTTATTGGCATTAGGTTCTGGATGGTACTGTAGACCTGTATGGAAGACTGAAAGAAGAACATGTTCTAGAAGGAAAATCAAGGTGTTCTGTTTTATACATTAATTTAAAATTCCTCTTAAATGTCAAAGTAAAGTTGTTAAATAGGTATTTGGGCATTTCAGACTGATGCCTGTGGGAGACATAGGGGCTGGAGATAAAATTTGGGGCTGTTAATCATACAGATAATATGTAATGTTGTGGGACTAGCTAAGCTGCCCTTGAGAAAGAGTGTGGTTGGGGGACTGAGCCCTGTAGTGTCCCAGTGTTTAATAGTCAGAGGGGAGAATGGATGAAGACTGGCAGAAGCAGCCATTGGTTCAAAGGAAGCAGTTTGTGGGGCCTCCAAGAAGCCTAGAGTGGACTGTTTCAAGCCTCTGAATATTTAGTTGGGTGAGTTAACTAGAAAGACTCAGTACTGACTCAAACTCTACTCCACCCTCTTTTTTTGAACAGATAGTTCTGCCCCAGAGACGACAAGTATGAATACCGCAGACAACGGGGTCAACTGTCTGTGTGCCATATGCGGGGACAGAGCCACAGGGAAGCACTACGGAGCGTCCAGCTGTGACGGGTGCAAGGGCTTCTTCAGACGCAGCATTCGCAAGAGCCACGTGTATTCGTGCAGGTACCTGAAACGCTCCTTTTAGCAAAGGCATCTGCAGAGGTGTTTCAAAAGGCATGCAAGAAGGGAACACAATTCAAAGCTTTTCTATTTCTGTAGCCCTAGGAGCACAGTCTGTAAGCTGCTTTAAGAATGAGGATGTTTGAGTGTGTGAGCAGGACGCGAGTTCACCAAGGTGGTTCTCTTTTATGAAACGTCCAGAGTTATTGCAACGTATATAAAAAATTCCACATACTTATCACTCAACTTAGACCAATATAGTCGGAGCCCAGTGGACACCTCCCCTGAAGGCTTTCTCTTTCTCCCCTCTCTCCCAGAGGTGACTGTTGTCGGAAGTTTCCTGTCTTTTCCTGGTATTTCTTTATTGTTTTACCACATGTTCATATGCCAATAGGCATACTTAAATCTGCATTTCAATGGCTTTACAGTTTGCATCCTTTTTGAAGTATTGGTATTCTTTTAAGCATCATTGTATCTTGAGTTTTTTCAAACAAAATTATAAAAGTACGGTTGACTTTGGTAGCATTTTTTTTTAGCTTTTTTAAGTTAATGGATGAATTTATATTTTCAGTTATAAAATTTTAAATCTATTTCTTGTGCCACAATTTTGCCATTGAATTTAACATTTTTATCTAAAACTATATGTTATGTGTCCCACATTTCTAGTAGGCTGGCTTTTCTGTTTGAATATCTAGTCAATGTCATAGCACAATTGAGGGTTAGATATGTCACAATGAGTGTTCAGAATGACAGTTCTTGAGTGCAGATTGTGCCTGGGAAGAAGTTAATTCTTTTCCAGTGTGATGCCATTTGATTTCTAAGGGTGTGGAAAAGTTAATACATAACTCTCCAAATATTTAACTAGTGTTTTCTAGTAATTTTTCCAGGAAACCTTAGTATGTAAAAAAATGTAAATCATTCACTTTAACACCTTTTTGGTAAACAAAAAATAATATTTAGATAGATCTTGCTTTTATAAACAGCAAAACTCCAAAGATAAAATGTAGACCAATGTAGATTTCCAAAGTCATCAACAAAAATAAATACAAAAAAAAGGGAAACAGTACTTTTTTGAGTCATGTGTTCTGTTAAAGGTGAAATCCATAGATATGAAAAATAACAGTCCAAACAACAAAATCCATCAAAAACTTTTAAGAATCAGAGTTTATCCGCAGCATAAAGGGCTTTCAAGATTTCCATGCTTCCTATCTGAGAAAAGTAGGAAAGGAGTGTTACCATAGCAACTTTTAGAAATTCAGAAAAGATTCCACCAACATGTAGAGTTGACTCACACTTTCCCTTCATGAGTATTGCTACCACCTTGGCCTTCTTTACATTTTTTGCTCTTAAGCAAATGCTACAATTCTCCATTTGGAAAATTGTTATATTGATACAAATTTAGGATCATAAAGGTTTTTTTAAACTCACATTTTGCTGGTTTTAAATTTATCCATTCTCTTAGGTTTACTAATTTCATTTTCACTCTAACTCTTCCATCACACTGAAGTTGGATTTACCCTGTCAAGCACTTTAAAATACTGTCTCATTACTTCTCACATTAGGTTATTTATTATGGTTGTCTGTAAACTTGTATGTGTACCCTACTAGATTATAGTTTCCTTGAATGGAAGAGATAGATAATATTTTTCTGTTTAATCCCTACACCAGGATCTTATACACAGTAGGTGCTTAATACATATGTATTCCATTTTGCATTAGTTTAATGTTAATTGAATGTGTTCTCCTGCTGTGATTGTTGGTAACCTGGCCCTCTCTCCTGAGTCTCCTCAGCCATGTATTCTCAAATGAACAATGATTTTTTTCCTCATCCAGGAAGTATGTCTCTCTTCCAGCTCAGTTCATCTATAATAGGCTTTATACTCATTTCATATTTAGTAGCCATTCATATTTTCTAGAAGAAATATTTTATATAGGTCACAAAATATATTATTTTATTCTCATCGTTACTAATCAACCACAAGTCATCAGAGATATACGTATGGATAATATTAAGCCAGAATTTTAAAGAAATGTTGTTGCTTACTATATGTTTAATATTTGTCCCAAAGTCTTTAAAGTACATTCACATAACAATCTCTTACAGCAAGCCCTCCCTATCTTACAATTGTAAATTAACTGGGGTGTGTGTGAGTGGGTGTTCAATTACATTGCCAAATCCTATCAAGAATGGTGGACCTGGGAATCAAGCTTCAGGTCTAATTCCAGAAATGGTACTCCTTTTTTTTTAAGTGTACAGTTCAGTTTTTTTTAGTATGTCCAAAGAGCTGCAATCATCACTACAATCGATCACTACATTTTCATCATCCTATAAAGAAACCTCTTACCCTTTAGCAGTCACTACCCTTTCCCACCAACTTCCTCTCCACCAATATGAGGCACACAGTAGTCTACTTCCTGTGTCTACACATTTGCCTCTTCTGGACATTTGATATAAGTGAAACTATATACTATGTGGCCTTTTGTGTCTGACTTCTTTCATTTAAAATAGTGTTTTCAAGGTTCAGCCAAGTCCTAGCATGTATCGGAACTCCATTCCTGTTCATTGTTATTTATAATATCCATTGTGTGTGGGAACCACATTTTAGGTATCTATTCATCAACTGATGGGCATTAGGGTTGTCCTCACCTTTTAGATATTAGGATAATGTTGCTGTGGACACTTGTGTACAAGTTTGTGTGTGAACATATGGTTTCTTTCTTTTGGGTTGATACCTAGGAGTGGAATTGCTGGATCATAAGATAGCTCTATGTTTAACTTTTTAAAAAACTGCCAAACTTTCTTCCTAAGCAGCTGCAGCATTTTATATTATGACCAGTGATGTGGGAAAGTTCAATTTTTATGCATCCTCATCAATACTGGTATTGTCTGATTTTTTTTCCTAATTAGAGCCATTTTAGTGGATGTCAGGTGACATCTAATTGTGCAGAGACTACTCAGTGCTGTTCTTGACATGCAGTTGGGCATCTATTTAGAGTAAACTTTAATTGGATGTGAAGCACATTTAAAATGAGTTGAAGAATATTTACAATGAGAAAAGCATGAAAGTGCAGAGGAATGAAGTTCTGATATAGTCTCCATTACACCAAAAACCTTTAGCAACAGGCAATTGAGATTTATATGTCAAAGATGCTTAAACTAGGTTTGGCTTTCATGACTCATGATAGAAATGACCATGCGCACTGTCATTCAGTTTTATTTTATTCTAAAGGCTACATGGGAGGTGAGGCTTGTATTCCCATGTATGTGCTGATCATGGTTTTATGTTAGAAATGATAGCAGGAGGAAAGCTACAAATGTTCACAATCTGGAAAAGTCAGTTTATTGTTCTTTTTTTTGTTTTGTTTTGTTTTTGAATTATATATGAGCGTTCAGTTAATTGTTCTTATACATTCTTTCTATTGGGCCAAATTTGGGCATACTTATTTAAAGTCTATTTGTCTGTTTCTTTGCTTCTTTCCATAAATAATTATCTGAAAAATTAATATATCTTTTTTTTTAATATTATAGGTTCAGTCGGCAATGTGTTGTTGACAAGGACAAAAGAAATCAATGCAGATATTGTCGATTAAGAAAGTGTTTTAGAGCAGGAATGAAGAAAGAAGGTAACATATGACATAATAATGATATTTAACATTATCGATGAAGAGTGTTATACACACATTCTCATTTCATCATAATAACATTTTCATATGAGTTCTGATTTTTCTTAATGAAGAATCTGTGGTTCCTTGAGTTTAAGGATTTACCCAAGGAACTAACACCCAGTTTCTATCTGATGACTAAACCAGATGCCATTTTTTTACTGCTGTGTTACACCTGTCAACAAAACTGTTGTCTAAGTAACATTCCAACATCTTGTTCAAAAAATAGATGGCCAATATCTATTAATCAGTTGAAATTATAACTGTATTTTTAAGCACATTTTTACTGTTAATAAGATTGAATACCTTTATTTTATAAACATTAACTGAACAAGGACTGTGCATGCATTCATGTATTTATTTAACAAATATTTATTGAGCACTGCTACTTTCCCAACACTGTTCTGGATGCTGAGGTTTCAGTAGTTAGCATAATAGAATATTTCTCCCCCTCGCAGAGCTTGTCTTCTATTGAGGAACAGAGACATAGAATGGATACTCTATTTTAGTGTGAACAGTTTCATTTTGAATATATTAAATAATCTGGTTATATTATCCTACAACCTAAGTAAGGTTAATTTAGAAAGGTATTGAACACATTTAAACGTTTGGCAGGCAATAGTCGCTATAAGATTTATGCATATCAGTTTTTTCCACATTCCTGTGCCGGTCATATACACAGAGATAGTTTTCAGAACTATTTCATAAACTATTAAGACATTAATGGAATGAAATCACTATTCTTTAGAAATGTAAGATGTATCAAACCTGTCTTGAACATAGCTGGTTTTTTCTTTTGACACTAAATATTTTAAAGAGACCAAAGTTTCAATAGTTTTGTTCAGGTTGCTAGTCTCAAAAAAGAAGGCAAATGAAAGTTCCCAGAGTTAAAGGAGAGGCACTTTCCTATTTAAAAATGACTTATGCCTGCCCTGACCAGTGTGACTAAATTGGTTGGGCATCGTCCTCTATACCAAAAGGTTATTGGTTCTATTCCAGGTGAGGGCACATACCCAGGTTGCAGGCTCAGTCCCTGGTAGGGGGTGTGCAGGAGGCATCGATCCACATCAATGTTTCTCTCTTCTCCTTTCCCTTCTTTCTAAAAATCAATAAACTATTTTTAAAAATGGTTTATATCTAGTCGCATATCAGATAGTTTATGGGTTGATTACATACTTTTCCCATCATTTTCATCCATCTCCACTTGCAGATCACCATCCTTTATTTCCTTTAAGAGTTTTCCCCTTTTTTATATGAATTATTTTCAAAAATAGTGAAATTATATCATCTACTATTCACAGAATAATACATTAGTATTTTCTAAATACATTAGGAAGTAACGTTTGGATTTTAGCGTGGTTATGTTTCCCTTATTTACAATGATAGCATCATATCCAGTTTAAGGTGGAAATATATATAAACATGGTTTTCTGTTGAAAACTTTAGCAGTAGGAAGGTTACAAATGTCCATGATATATTTTAGCATTTTTTTTTAAAAGATTGATAATGTAAGTTCAATTCATAAAAGCATAACTTACATTTTTATTTTTATCTCCATAAATGTATTTCATTAGTTTAGGCTGAAAGTCAATGATAATTTCTGCAAAAAAAAAAAAAGAAAAAAGAAAGAAAGAAATGAAAAAAGAGAAGGATAAGCTACCAGTAAATAAGATTTTAAAATAAAATATTGATTTATTCCAATTTAAAATCTACTCACTCTTAATGGCAAAAAGTTCAGTGTTTTCTCTTCCAAATTAATAAGTTGATAGTTAATAGTATGTTTTGGATAGATAGTAGATTTTAGCATAGAAATTCATGAATTTTTAAAATATAAAGTTGTTTATTATAATTATAATTTTAGAGAGAGAGGAAGGGAGAGAAAGAAAGAGATAGAAACATCAATGAGAGAGAAACATAGGGATTGAGCCCTCAACCCGGGCACGTGCCCAGACCAGGAATCGAACTGGTGACCCCTTGGGTCATGAGTGGACACTCAACCACTGAGTCACATTGGCTGGGCAGAAACTAGTGAGTTTTTTAAACAAAAAAAATAACTGCATTAAAAATTATGATAGTTCAATGTTTTATCCTCCCAGCAGAACAGGGCAGAGCATTAACTTAAATAATTTAGGGGCTACAGGACTTGTTTCCATCCTTTTTGATTAACAGAGATAATTTTACCTCCTAAGTTTTGAAATCCAACTTTTAACATGTGACCTCTGTTCCTCTTTGTGTGACAAATACACAAGTCAAACCCCCTCTATTCATCCTTATTAGTTTTAGGAAATTTTATTGCGAATTTTAGTTTTCAATAAGGAATTTGGGGATACACATTTTTCTTTCTTCCTCTACTGAAAGAAGGTCGATCTAGCTCTCTCTGAGAAGACTTTTCTATAATAGGGGGGTTTCTTCACCTTCCCAAACGCTGCGTTTCCAGCCCCAGTCTTCTCAGGAGAGACGCCTACCTGCTGTGCCTTTGGCTTGATTCATGTTGTAAACTTTTCCAAGAACATTGTTTCCTAAGAGATCATAAGATTGCAATCTTAAAATCACCACAACTAAACTAAATTTTCTTTCCATTTTTGCTCATGGCTTAGAAGAATAAGAAAATGGAGGTTTCAACTTGACTCATATCTCTGATAGTGAAGACACTCTTCTCTTTGACCTGGTCAATCTCATGGGCGATAGATACTCTTCCTCCAGTTACCTCACGGTTTTATTAACTCTAAGAGTTTGGAAAACCATCTTACCGAAATACAGCACGCCTGAACTGGCTGACCCAACACTTTTTTAACATGCATGCCGTCATGAAATCCCAACAGGCAATATTTTTTGAGCTCAAGTGACAAGCCTGGCTCTGTCTTCAAAAGTGACACAGAATGAGAAGTGTCTTCAGTCACACTTCTCTACATTCCCAGGTCTTTTAGAAACATCCCTTCTCACTTTCCATACTTTATTTTGTGACACGTAGTGAAGAGAAGCGACCAATAGACATTGTGATTTTTCTCCCCTAGCTGTGCAGAATGAACGTGATCGAATCAGCACCCGAAGAAGCACTTTTGATGGCACCAACATCCCCTCCATTAACACGCTGGCACAGGCAGAAATGCGGTCTCGCCAGGTACCCACCTCGCACCAGCATCCCACCCGGCTTATAGAATCAAATGGACCAGCATCCCACCCTGCTTATAGAATCAAATGGCTGTTTAGGTGTAATGCTGAAATAATCTAACTTTTTTTCAAATGTGCTCATTACTAACCTAAATCACGTTTATGCAAATCCAAGAGTTTTACTTTGAAAATATTGGTTGAACTGTTGACTTCAATGTGATGTTTTCTGGACCAATTCCAATTTATGAATGGGACGATGAAATGTATTTCAGTGGAAGGTTGTACAATATACATTTGTTTACAAAGTTCATTGTGTGTGGCACAGGGCTCTGGGGGGAGAATCTCGTTTTGTTGGTTGAATGTGTAAAATCAGTTATCACAACTTTTGGGGAGTTTGGTTGAGACGGATCATCAGAGCTTCCTTCCGTACAAACAGTTTCTAGACTCAAGAACTCACCTTGGCACCTGCTTTGGAAATAGGTGTTTAAGGGAAGAGCCAGATTTTGAAAAGTGCAAGAGAAAGTTGAAGTTTCTAGCGTGAGAATATCAGTTCTAAAGTTTTACATAGGACATTAGTTATCTACATAAATAACAGTGGCTTAAGAATCAACTAAACAGACCCTTTCAGAAAGTTTATTTTAACATTGCTTCTATTAGAAATGTTAGTGATATTTTTTCTATTATAAAGCAAATTATGAAATAGCTAACTATTAATCCAGCTCTATAATGAGTCAGTGCAGCTACTTTCGTTTTTGATAACACAAGGGTAATACTATGAGGTTAACCTCACTGCTATCATCAGCATTGCTTGCAGATTACCTGATGGCCTATAAAGTGCTTAGAGAATGGCTTACAAGGAGGTGTGAGGAAGGACACACGCACTACCGAAAGACACGTACACACACATTCAGAAAGTGCAGAAAAGTTCATAAGAACTTGCAGAAGGGCATTTTGACGCCACTTATATTTTTATAGAGTTCAAAATCATAGAGAGTTGTAAAAATTATTATTAGATTAAGCTTTTTAATGATGCTAAGTCAAAGGTTGGTTTCTTGATTTTATTTCTACTGGTTTCTATTTAGTGCAGAACATAAAACGTCTTCTTTCTCATCTAAATCCTTTCTCCCAGTTTGTTAAACTTTATCCACTGTAAATATTTTCAACAAATTAAAGATGGATTTTTTAATGGAAATATCACTTTTTAATGAAAAAGGAAACCACAGAGCATATTTCATATAAATACTCTGTTATTTCTTTGTATAGTCAGTTTAGCTTATGGCACTCTCCAAAAGTTGGGTAACTTTTTCTACAATTGGGTCCATTAAAATAAGATAGTGCTCCCACAGTATGTGCTATGCAGGGAATGTTTTCAATTAAACTTGTACTGAAAGGTATTTCAGTTCTCAATTTAAAAATATTTAGCGTATTTGAAGATACTGTGACAATGATAGCGCCACTTCAGTGGCATTCATAGAAAAAAGAGGAGTATTGGTTATGTCTTGTTTTAAATGAGAAGTTAACATAATGTTCTTGTTCATGCTAGATGTCAGCCTCAAGCCCTGGTGTGAGCACAGACATAAATGTGAAGAAAATTGCAAACATTGGTGATGTCTGTGAATCTATGAAACAGCAGCTCTTGGTCTTGGTTGAATGGGCAAAATATATCCCTGCCTTCTGCGAGTTACCGCTGGATGATCAGGTAGAAGTTAAATTCTGAATGCTTAAAAAAAAAACCACACACCTGTTTTTTTAACTTTGCCCAGTTTTTTGTGTTCTTTTAATTATGTTTATAGTAGATTTACCCTATTTGACAAAGGTGAAGTTATCTCATGAGAAAAAGATTGGTTTTCTTATCCATTCACCTCCTTGTTCTATCAGAGGCACAGCTGTTTAACTCCTATTTTAGGTCTTGCATATTTATTGATTTGATAAAGTTGAGCAGGACAGTGATCCCTTCTTGGAGTGTAAAAGGCTTACGTGAGCCCAGCTGGTGTGGCTCAGTGGTGGAAAGTCAAGCCATGAACCAAGAGGTCCCTGGTTTGATTCCCCGTCAGGGTGCATGCCCAGGTTGCTGGCTTGATCCCCAGTAGAAGGCATACAAGAGGTAGCCAATGGATGTTACTCTTGCATTAATGTGTCTGTCTTTCTATCCCTCCCCCTTTCTCTCTCTAAAAAATAAAAAATCAATTAAAAACGTACATTTTTTAAAAAAACTTGAGAGAGATAGCAAGTAACTGCCATTGTGAGACAAAGGATTGCAGAGAAAATGCCTGGGAGGTTAATGGTACACTATTGTGTCTGGGTGTTTAGTGAAGGAACCCGTGAAATTTCTCAGAAATTCCAGGCCACTCCTAGAGGAAACCATACAGGTGTATTGGTATCTTTGTGGACATATTGTACAATTAACATATAAAATTTTGCCTTGTATATTGACAATTTTATTCTAGCGTTACTGTATAAAAATTGTATGTCTAGCAAAAAAATCTGTAGAATCATGCTCTGAAATCTACAGAGCAATCGAGAAAATTCAGATATAGTGATTTTTCCTAATACATATATATTTTCATGCTTTGTCATACGTACATTAAGACATTTTAATTATTAGCTAAAAGCTTTAGTTTCTTAATTAGTCTATGAAAATTAGATTACTAGTTTCAGATTCATTTTGAACTCTTCCATCTAAGCAGTATATAATATCTTGGAGATGAAAATAATTTGAAAATTTCCAATTCCTGAACATTGAATAAACCAGGATATGTAGTTTATCCCGTGTATATCTTACATTCTCTGACCAGTGTTCTTTATCACGGACACACAAAAACAAAAACAATAAAAGGGAAAGGTGCAATTGTTTAAAATTCAAAGGACGAAATATACAACTAGAAAAAAAGTAATCATAGGAAGTTTAGTTACATTTCTAGGAGAGCGTTTCGCTTGGTGACGAAAAAAAAAATCTTGTGAAATCTGAAATCATTCTCAAAATGTTCTGTAACTGCCTTCCTGTTATGAGTCATGGTTATTGACATATCATAAAGATAGCTTGGCTCGGAAGGTTGTTTCACCGTGAATAATGCTAAATTGCTAAAACCTCCTTGTCTCACCCCAAGCCATATAAGTAGGGTTATGTTATTTATCAGTTTTATATGTTTACTATCACTCCTCTTTAAAAGTTGCTGACTTAAATATGAAGATAGTGATTAAAAAAGTTGGGAAATTGAATTCCAGTAACCTGTCAAAAAACAATTTTTCTTTACGAGCTCAGACTTTAATATTAACAATATAGCATTAATAGCCATGGCTTGCCAATGTCTATCGTGGATAAGACACTGGGGAATTAGCTTTCAGTTGCCTTATACATTAGATTCTTTTGCTTAATGCTCTCAGGAGCTCTGTGTCATAAGTTTTATAACCTCCATTTAACAGTTTTCAAAACTGAATACTATATCAATTCACTCAGTAAATTCACCCAAACGCATGTATTAGGACTAGTGTTCAGTTTTAGGAACTGTGAGCATTCAGCAAGTAAAAATTCAGATTGCATCATTTTTCTCATAAAGTTTACCTTCTATTTGGGAGAGACAGACAATAAAAGACATACAGATTATGAGTAAGTTGATTCTAGGTGGGGATAAATCCTATAAAGTGAAATGGGATGAATTGTTGGACAATGACTCGGGGTTAAGTGGTAGCAGATACTTTAAATTGGGGATCAGAGAAGATTTTTCCTGAGACCCGGATGACAAGAAGCCAATCATACCAAGATCAAAGAGAAAGATAGCATTCTGGGTACAGAAAGAGTATCTTCACAGACTCTGAGGGAGGCAGAGATATTGCAGGGTGCATGGGGGACAAAGCATTGAGCTATAACCTGTGAGGCCTTGGTTAAGCAGTTTAGATATTATTCTAAGGACAATAAGAAACCAGTGAGGAGTTTTCAGCAGAGGAGTGATATTAAGTGATGATTATTTTACAAATCTCATCTTGGTAGCGCTGTCAAGAAGGACTTAGAATGGAGGAACTTAGGATGGAGGAACCAGGAAGGAGGCAAGAATACCTGTTAGGTTCTTGGAGTATATTGTGAAGGCCAGGGCAAGAAAAGCAAAGGCTTTGGCCTGGGTGGTATAGGATTTGCTGGGCCATTAGAGAAGAATCAAACTGGAGTCCTGTTTTTGTCATGAACAAGCATGTTGGACAAGGATGAAGATGTTGGAGAAGCATTACTTTGAAGTGTTAAATTAGAAACGCTTCCTGTTATCTCTAGTGGTGATATTCAGTAGGCAATGAAGTATATGCATGAAACTCAGTTCAGAGCTTAGTGCAAGGAATTATGGGTTCAGTCTTGAGTGTGTTAGCAGTCCGACTCACCATTCTCATTTCACCATGTCACAGGCCCTCACTTCGCTCTTGTCTATTCAGTTTATTATGTGTAAGAGATTGTGTTTTACATGTATTTTCTCATGTAATCCTCATGTCTAGAATTTGAAATTTTATTCACTATTTCTACTGCGTAGATGAAAACAAATGAGTCCCAAACATAACTGGTTGGTTTACCCAAGATCAAACAGGTAGTACGTGGCCAAGCCAGAGTTTGAACACTGCTTGGTTTGATTTTACTTCATTCCAGAACACTTAGTTGTTCTGTTGAGTCTTTTTGTTTGTTTGTGTGTTTGCTGACTAATGACATTGACTCATTAGTTTTAGAAATTTTGAAAAGTTAAACTCTATGATATTCTCAAATAGAAAAATAGAAGGCTTACTGATGACAACTATGAATATTATAGTTTGTTAAATAAATAAAAAAAGTCTTAGGCTTAAAGAACTCTAAGTTAATCCAGACTCATGTGATACCATCTGTTAATCATCATATTTTATCATTAATTGTTCAACTTGGAATTTTTCATTAAGGTGGCCCTGCTGAGAGCTCATGCCGGGGAGCATTTACTGCTCGGAGCTACAAAGAGATCCATGATATATAAAGATATTTTGCTTTTGGGTAAGTTGTTGTTGTTTTTAATTTAAGAAAAAATTCTGCCTGCTTCATTCTTACACAGGATCTATTCTGTGTGTCCCGAGCCTTCTGAGACACTGACAGATGGTGCTCCCCTTTCGCAGACTGGGTCTAATTGATATCCTCACCCAGGTCCCGTTTTTCCAGCTTTGATTGCAGGGAAGTTCAGCGTGTGTTCAGCATGTATTAAGATGAAAAGTAAAAGAAAGCTGTTGCTCAATGAACAGATTCTTGAGTCTAATTAAATCATCAGGACAAAGAATTAATGACTTGTGTGACCATCTTAGGGAGTCTCTGTTGTTTCCCATTCCTCTGTGTCTACTTAGTAACTGTAACATAGGTAATTGCAATATATGCTATTGGGTACATTTTTAATGAGCATGTGTATCTCCTATGATATCATTGCCCATGATATGTGCAACATCCCAAGTTAAAAATAATTTGGTGACAGTGTCTGAAAATTTCTGATGATTCAATAACATTGCCAGAAGAAGCAGAAGTAGGGAGGCGGGTGGAAGGGAAGGTGAGTGGAGAAGATATGACACAAAGGAAAAGCTTTTGTCCTCATTAAATCTCCAACCTCCCACCCTACTTAACTTACATAGATTTCCTATAGAAAGAGTTAAGATCTCTCTCATGCTTATTAGCTTTACCTTTTCCTGGCTAGTATGAAATGATTACTAAATTGTTTATTCTATTTATGTGATAGATATTTTTGCCCCCAAACATGAATAAATTGAATGTAATATAATAATATTTAATATTTATCAAGCACTTATTATGTCATATGCATTGCTGTAAGTACTTTTTGATATGTAGATCAGCACTATCTCATTTACTCCTCACAATAACCCTAAGGGATAGGTACTATTTTTCAGGTGGAGAAAGTTAAGCTGAGGTTTCAAGGTTAGTGAGGGATAGAGCCAGGATTCTAAACCACATAATGTGACTGTAGAGACCATGCTGTCAAATTCTATTAAATGCTCTGTTGCATTTAGAGGACCCTATAGTACCTTTCTCATTATCAATTGGAATAAAATATATCTACTTAGGTTTGTTAAAAAGTGTCTCAATCGTAGTCATACCTACATATACCAACCCCACTAAAGGATGGTGTTTTTAATCCACTCTAAGCCAGAAAGATTCTTTGGGCTTTGAATTAAGCTGATTAATGAGTAAGACACTGGTAGAAAACTGACATAGCGGAAAGCTAATCATTATACTTTGCTTCTCTCTTGTCAATTATTAGCTTATTTATTAGCCTGTACTTTAGTGTTATCAACAGTGACTGAGGCTATTAAAATGCATGTGATCATATTATCAATGTTATTGATCCTTTAAGTGTTCTTAAGTTTTTCTAACTTAACACTACTGAGAAATGAAGTACTATTATTATTAATGCAAGGGAAGGCCATTTAAAATATTGTTTTGTAAAAACTTAAACAGTATCTGATAATTTGGGGGCAGGATGACTTTATTATTTTTCCCCCCAGGAAACAACTACATTATTCAGCGCAACAGCTGTGAGGTCGAGATCAGCCGCGTGGCCAACCGGGTCCTAGATGAGCTGGTCCGGCCGTTTCAGGAAATCCAGATCGATGACAATGAGTACGCTTGTTTGAAGGCCATTGTATTTTTTGATCCAGGTTTGTTCCCAAAGACCCATTAAACAATAATTATAATGAAGATAAGACTACTTTTTAATATTGGAATATTTGTCGTCACACGTTGTTGAGATCCAATCTTCAGGCTGCCCTCTCTATTCCTTTACCAGATGCAAAAGGGCTCAGTGACCCCATGAAGATTAAGAACATGCGGTTCCAGGTACAGCTGAGCCTGGAGGACTATATCAACGACCGGCAGTACGACTCCCGCGGCCGGTTCGGGGAGCTGCTCCTGCTGCTGCCCACGCTGCAGAGCATCACCTGGCAGATGATCGAGCAGATCCAGTTCGTGAAGCTCTTCGGGATGGTGAAGATCGACAACCTGCTCCAGGAGATGCTACTGGGTGGTGAGTCACTTTTACTTGTTAGCATCCCACCTTGTACTTCGAATAAGTTTGTCCCTTTTATTTTCTGTCCGTGACAGAATGAACTCAATTTCTTTTTACATTTAGAAAGTCTGCAATACCCATTGGATGGGGACAAAATACATGAACACAATGAAATCCCCATTCTTACTAGCCTCCACCATCTAACTCCTCATGGTCCCAATAACCTCAAATTTCAGGTCCTTCAAATGTGGTGAATAGAACTATATTTCCTATTTGTAATAGTCCTTGAAGTATCATTGTATTTTTCTATGCCTTTACTCCTTTAAAAACTCAAACTCAACAGAATTGCAAACTAACCCAAAATATGTGTATATGCATATATATACACATATATATGTGTGTGTGTGTGTGTGTGTGTATGTGTATATATATATATATAGTCCCAAAATTCACGCAAGAAGTAATTTTGATAGAAAACACAGGTTTATAATTAAAAATTGTAAATTTTTTATTGATTCATAAAGTATACAGTATAGAGTTATGTATGGAATAGCACATCGGGTAAATGGCCTCCACGGCTTTGCTGGCACATACGCAAAGCCGTGGTCTTCATTGGTCTTCATTGTCCCTGCTCCTGGGCCATCATTGGTACTTGGTAATGCTTATCAAATTGAAGGGATTGAAATCAAAGGGCAACAGATATTAGAATCTGATTAAATAAACCAAGTAAAATTAGGCTTTTATTTGTTGTTGTTGTTAATGCTCACGCAAAATTCAAATCTTGTGTGAATTTTGGGACACCCTATATATATATGAACACTTTGCTTCTGAAATAATTAATTGACACAAGACAATGAGGAGGGAAAAATGAGATTTCATTACTGCAGTAAATGCCAGGAATAGTTAGGAAAGTTAGGAAAGCATTTTGATCTAGATTAAATTTCCTGATAACATCGCTTTATTTTATTTTTAGTTTTCTGGTGCTTAATGTGTCCCTAATGATGTCTTCCTGAAATAAAAGTTGTTTATGCTATTAGGGCGACCCCAAATACTATAAACTTGAGGTAAGTGATTCTTGGAATTGCCTTAACAACAGGCAGCCACCCTAATGATTCCAGGAAACAGCGTACAAGGTCCATTATTAATAGACAACATAATATGATACAGCATTCATCTAGCCAGTGTACAGTGAAAGCTGACATTGTCCTTAATACAGCAGTGGTTCTATTAATTTATTTTTGAACTCCCCAAAAGCACTTTGCAAAAATAGCAATATTTCAAGTTGTCAATCAAAACATTTGTTCCAAGGTAAACTCGCCATTTCTGATTAAATATCACCATCTTTTTATCTCCTGTAGGCGCTTCCAATGACGTCAACCATCTCCATCATCCGATGCATCCACATTTGTCTCAGGATCCATTAACTGGACAAACCATACTTTTAGGCCCCATGTCAACACTGGTTCATACAGACCAGATCTGTAAGTATGTGGGCTTCTTTTCAACCATAAATTGTCCTAAACTTAATTACTTGAGAAAAAGAGGAATTGGGGGAAAGAATCTATGAGTACCCAGAACTGCAAGATTTGGGTGTTATCCTCTCCAGGGCTCCACTGTGGGAGACCGTGACATTCAGCAAGTCACGTATTCTCCAGGCATGAGTTTGCTCCCTAAAATGGAGATACAGTACCTCAGTCTTTCTACTTCATGGGTTTGGGAGCAGAAAAGAATATATGGGCAGTCCCAGCTCTGCTGGTCTGCAGACTTATAGAAATAATTATGCAGGCTGGGGCCATGCATAGAAACCCGAATAATCACTGGAAAATTATGGTTACTTGTGACCTTTAAAAATGTCTATCATATCATGTTATATGTCAATTATACCTCAGTTACAAATGAACAAAAATATCTGTCAAAACATTAAGAACCCTTTTAACTATACATTAGAAAAATAGAGGGAAGTTTGAAAAACAAAGTAAATTAAAAAAATATATATAGGGAAGTTGAAAAATATAGTAATCCTAATATTTATTTTGTGCACCGTAATGTAAAACATTAGAAACACTGAAAATTAAAGTTTTACTTCTTTGTAAAAATTTTAAGAAGCATAGTTTATACAGTATTTTTGCTTCCTCCTCCTGCAACTTGTAAGAGCAAGTGAGGATTTTTATGTGCTTTAATGAATGTTACTCTTTTGAAGCTTGGATCAGCTTTTAACATTTTATCCTTTGCATTTTCTTTTTCCCCCTCCTTTTATTATTTTTTTTAAATTACAGTTTATGTTTAATATTATTTTACATTAGTTCCAGGTGTGCAGCATAGTGGTTGGACAATCATATACTTTACAAAGTGTTCCCCCTGGTGTTTTCAGTCCCCACCTGGCACCATACACAGTTATTATAATGTTACTGACTATGTTTCCTGTGCTGGATCCTTTGCATTTTCCGTGTCCTGAAATATGTCCGAGAATCCATTTAATGTGAAGTTTTTTTGCTGGTTTCATTTCCCCTGGGGCATCGTTGTCCTTTCCAACACAACCAGTCACCTCACTTATGCTGAACGCTGATGAGTGTCCTTCACTAAGGTCCTAGAAGCATATTTAGGGTCTCAAACGGCAGTCCTGCCCACATTCCCACGGTCAGCTATCTTCTGTCACTCCACTTATGTGCAATT
This sequence comes from Myotis lucifugus, assembly GCF_000147115.1. Lineage (NCBI taxonomy): Eukaryota > Metazoa > Chordata > Mammalia > Chiroptera > Vespertilionidae > Myotis > Myotis lucifugus. Next base: position 7,014,069 of record NW_005871075.1, on the reverse strand, counting down.
GGAATTTTGATTCCATGATTATCACTTTTTGTTTCTTTGCTGCACTTGAGTCATGTTGTACGTGTGGGGTTTTTTTTTTTAGTCAATTCTCTTTCAATTGTCTATTTTTGCAAAATGTCACGTGGATTTATCACTGGGAGACACGGAGGGAACTCAAGTACACACTCTGTTGTCAGTGTGTGAATTGAATAAAATATGTGCCAATGTGAATAAAGTACGGACAGAATTAAAGACGTGATGCCCTAGGTCACTGATGACAGGACATCTGTTACTTAGGTGATTATTGGAGACACATTAGCAGTGAAGTTCCTGGTTATGCAGTACTCACAATTAATTGGGAGGTACCAGGCTGACACTTGGCCATGCTTTTTGCAGGACTGGGCCATTAGCTGTGCTGACTGGATTCGTGCATATCAGAATTGTGCACAGTGAGGGCTGCTTGGGCAAACACTTTGAAACTAAAATAATTATATAAATACTAAGGATTGTGAGTGGCTCACTTAATCTGATATCATTGCAGATTTAACACGATTCTATTTCTATAAGCTATCCTGGAGATAATAATCCCTATTTGACCAAATATCAAGAGTTACCACTGAATTGATAGTAATTATCCCAGATTTACCTGTGATCCATCGCCTCTGAACACTAAGCCAGCTACCTCGCTGAGATGCCTTGAGTTACGGTGATGCCATGATCATGCATACCTGTATGGCCCGCTGAATTGACAGCAGCCACTCATATCTCATTATAATGCTGTTTTACCTCAGTGTTCAAGGAAATGTAACAACTCAGTGAGTACCACCTGACTGCTACCTAGTGGCCAAAAAAGTAGAGGCCACAAAAATGTGTGTTCTCACATCTCCCCTGTAGTATACAAGCATTGGTAGACCTCTGTAATTGTGTCTAAAACAAAAGATCTTTGAGTATATGACAGAGGCGGAAATGAAATTGTTAGAAAAAATACTTTTGGAGATAGGGTGGCACATTTAACCTGCGGGTCCCAGTGTACTTGGAAGTGATAATTTGGGGACCATCCTTGCAAAGCAGATGTTACCATTTTCATGTAACAGGTGGTCAAGAGCCAAGAGAGGCAAGCTCAGTATCACACCAAAATACTCGGAGTTGTGTCTCTCCAAGTTCAGTTATTCATAAACTTAGAACATTAACAACACATTAAGCATTATAGGCATCAGCTGGCGAGAAGGTTGAACAATTCTGCTGGCGGTTGAATTCTTTACTTTTTAATTGCCAGTTTTCTAATAGTTTGAAAGCATGCTGTTGCCTCTAATATTTTTAGAATCTCACCATCACATTTTTTCATTTTTCCCCCTCTTTCGACAATATTTATAAGACTCATTTAAAGGAAAGCTTTGCTTTGCTTGTGCTCATTTAGAATAGTTTTAATCCAAAACAAAACATACACATAAGCACAGGAAAACTTAATTTGTGCATATTTTCTTGGTGTTTTAGAGCAGGCCTCTACAGTTTCAGATCCACCCTAAGTACCCCAAAATAAATGTTTAAAGCAATTTGTTTTTTCTTCTGTCAATTAAACTGTTTCAAACTGTTGTTCCTAAGTAATTGCTAATCCATAGTTAATAATACCAAAGTTATTATAGTAAAGAAAACCAAGCAAAAAGAGTCTGTCCTCGTATTTGTATAGAATTTTTTTCAAAATTTTAAGTAACTGTTTTGGAGAAAAACAATCTATAAAGTTTGCAATTCTTCAGTCTGACCATCAAATATTTTCTACACTGTTGAATATATGAAATAATAATGAGTACTAAAATACTTTTAAGTTTTTAAAAATTACAGAATAGCTCCTAGATTATTTTATAATATGAAAAAAGTTTGCAGTGGAAGGAAACACTATTCTAAACAGTGAAATAACTAGGTTTGCTCTTTGCATTGACAGGGGGCAGTGACAAACAAGAGCAATTATAATAGAATAATCTTGATGTGACAAAGCCAGTATTTTTCAGATGCCTTTTAACTACAACATAGATTTCAAAGCACTTGAAAAGTATCTTATCTTCATTTTAAAATGTCATCTAATGAGATTGAGTTAGTGGAAGCCAAATCAAACATATTTTATTTCATGTGCACTTTTATTACAAAATTATAACACTTGAAATCTGAGATTTGAAAAAAACACTAGCATTCTGTTCGTTCTTTTCATTAACTTTTTTCTGCTGGGTGTGTGGGAGAATCAGATGCTCACAAATGCTATTAAGAAAGACAGACCACACCTTAAAAGGATTCTTTAAGGTTTTCAAGAATGATCTGGTTCAATATAAATCTATTTGGTGAGGTAGGGTAGGGAAGCACCTTCAGTGGTATGTCAGTGAGCTGATAATCTATAATAATAAAAGGGCATTATGCTAATTAGACTGGACGTCTTCCAGATGTCCTTCCTGATGAAGCTGGGGCCAGAGGGAAGCCAGCCTGGGTCCCGGGTCCCGGGTCCCGGGTCCCGGTTGGAAGCCTGGTTCCTGGGTGCTGGAGGGAAGCCAGTGCCGGCAGCCCGGGGAAGGAAGGCCTACTCTTGCACGAATTTCCGTGCATCGGGCCTCTAGTGTTATATAAAGCACTACTTTATGTGTGATCTTTAAAAACACACAAAAAGTAAAATAATGTGTATTGGTGTCATGCAGGACTTAATGGGATGATGGATCAGGGTGACTGTTGCCATCACATACAATTCTCTGATTCTTTTTTAGCAACTCCTGAAACCCCACTCCCTTCCCCACCACAAGGCTCTGGACAAGAACAATACAAAATTGCCGCAAACCAAGCTTCAGTCATTTCACACCAGTCTCTCTCCAAACAAAAGCCATTGTAAGGATATGTTTACTTCTGAACAGCACTGCTTCAATGTGAAAAATTACCAGTCTTGAAAATCTCAGGATATGCTTTTGGCAAACTCTTAGCCAAGGCTTCTTCATGGTGCTGTTGTAAGATGGTAACCTATTTTCTTGTTTTTATACTCATTTTGTTTGTTTTTGCTATTGTCTGAAACCTTCAGTTGCAACCATTGTATATCTGAGTATCCATACATTTATACCATATGGTTTTCCCAGCTCCCCTAGCACCGGGCCTTAAGCCATTGAATCTTATGTACCATTTCTATTTGTTGCCTTCATATTAATTTAAATCTGTAAATAATTGCTTTAGGGTGATGTTATGCAGAACTAAGTGTTCTTTTTTGACTGAGAATATTATTATATCAGAAATCCCAGGTGAATATACAATGAACCAAGTTTTTAATAAATAATAAATTTTAAACTTGCAAATTAGAAAACAATAAAGCAGTTACTGTAAAATCGGGCATAGTTCTTTGAAGAACAATTCCTCATGGACATCCTGTGGCTAAGAAGTGTCTTTGGGCCACAGTTAAATATACCTATTTTCAGTTTAGAGAAATATAAATAGCCATTCCAAGGATGACTGTGTATTCTTTCAGATCTGACTGTATTTGAAGATGTATGTTAAGATAAAAGGTGTTAGTTTGAGCAGATAGGTTACAGGTTAAACTGTAAAAAAGAAATCCCTAAAACAGTGGCTCCACCGAGAGAGACATTTATTTCTCCATCCTAAAAAATATCTGGAAGTCATCCATTGACTAGGACTTGGCACATACCCACATCCAGTTCCCAGGGAGACTGGGAGAGGAGGAAGAAAGACTTGTGCCAACCAAAACTACAGCTCGGGGAGACTAATATTGGGAGACAAATTAACCATCCACCTGTCACACACGTGTTGCCTCATTTATCCTCACAACAACCCTGAAAAAGAGGTTTTATTATCTTTCAGTTATAAAGAAACCTTTAGCCTAGGGATTAAATAATGTACCAACATTCATAAACCTGGAGAGTAGGAGAGCTTCATTTAAGCCAGGGTCTGGTTGACTTTCATGAGAATAAATCTTTGGTGTGGGATGAAAAAATGTGAGCTTCTTGCTATTGTTTTTAAATATATGTAATTGACTATTAATGGAATACTATCAGTCATGTTACCTAGGACACATATTTACATGCAAGTATTGAGTGCCAAATTTTGGCAGCTTGATAAGAAACCACTTTTGTACTTTGAATAAAAGTCTTACCCCTAAAATAATATTTTAAATAAATTAAAGAAAATAAAAGATACACCAGATAGGTTATCATGAAAACAGAAGCAAAATGACTAATTTATCAGGTTTTCAACAATCCAGCAACCCAGGGATATACTGAATGCCTAACTCTGGACTGAGAAGCACACTTCATTGGAGCCCTAAACTATTTGATATCATCTAAAGCTGGAGCTTCTTAAAAACAATGAATGATGGGTTGTCTGTAAACCCATGACCTTTCTCTCTCTCTCCCCAGCCTCCTCTCTCTGTCTGAAGCAGGCAACAAACATTTGAATAATTATCAATGATACAAAGAAGTATCCCAAGCTGAAAGAGACTGACTTACATGATAATTTCAGGACCTTTCAAAGTTTCTAAGCTTATGATGGTATAACCCCCAGTTACCCTACAAATAAAAATGTTAACTAACCCATTGGCTCTTAAAGTGAAATTGAACTCTTAAAATAGAAAATGATTCCTTAGAAGCTATCGTTGGTTAAATAGAATCAATAAATTCTTTCAAGAGCTGGTATCTTCATGTCACTGGGAAATCTTAGAGAGAAAGAGAAGAGGAAAGTTTTCTTACATTGTTTGAATATTTACTTTGGTATCTCTATGTGATGAATAAGAATGTTTTTGATTGTTATAAATACAGATATTATTTGTAGATTTCTGCTTACTTTTTTGTGTTGTTCTCTTAGAATATATTAAAAAACTTGAAAATATAAAACAAAGTCATATTAGTAAACCCTTTAACTTATCTGCATGTATTTACTAAACAGTTATGTTTTACAAATTATTGCCAACAATTTTGTTTTAATAACTGTGGTCAGGGACTTTGTAATATATTTTTGTATACTTAACTGCCAACAGTGCTGGATGAGAGGAACTGATATTTTCAAAATATTGATAAAGTTATTCCTTTTATATAGCACAATACTTTTTTCATGTAATAAGATGGAATAATTTATTGTGAAATAATGATTCATTTTATAAATGTAAAATTATTTTTATAAATTTTATTGTTGAAAATCAAAAATTACTAGATTTTTTAAAATGTTAAATTATAGTGAGATTAAAATATTTCAAAACTGTGATACCATGTTGTTTCACTGAAGTTTCGAAATAAAAATTGAGATAAAAAAACTGAAATGGGGTGCTTCATTATTGTTTAAAAATGTTTTATAATTGTAGAGATAATGCTAATATCTTTTGTATGGGCATTTAGTTAAATTTACATAGAGTTCCATAATACTGGTGTTTAGATGCCAGAGCAAAATTAATTAGCACATTTCCAAATCATCGTAGAATTAGACACTGATTAAAGGGACCATCCTCACATTTGTGTGTTAATTATGTAGTTTTGCTTGCTTTTTAGTTTTGTCACAGTAATGAAATATATGGCCCCGGCTAGTTTCAACCTTGTATAGGTATACTTGGCATGTAAATTTTTAAACTCAGTGTTTCACTTCTTTTATTTTGTAGTCATAGTTAAAGCTTCTTTGTAAATGTGCTTGTATTATGAGGACCAGTCGTTTTTATAGTCTACTAATTTTTATTTTAGTTCTACTTTTATCAGGGGAATATGAGTACATCATTTAAAAACACAATTATGCTTGAAGTTTATAGTGCAGTCCTCCACCCCACCATTCCCTTCTTCCCTACCTTCTGACCTTCAGTAGCAACATTCAAATGTTGCAGCTGCTCTATTTATTTTTATGTATTTATATTTTTTAATATATTTTATTGATTTTTTACAGAGAGGAAGGGAGAGGGATAGAGAGTTAGAAACATCGATGAGAGATAAACATTGATCAGCTGCCTCCTGCACACTCCCCACTGGGGATGTGCCCGCAACCAAGGTACATGCCCTTGACCAGAATCGAACCTGGGACCCTTGAGTCCGCAGGCTGATGCTCTATCCACTGAGCCAAACTGGTTAGGGCTATTTATTTTTATTTTTTAAAAGCTTATCTTTATTGTTGAAAGTATTACAGATGTCACACCCCCCCTTTTTCCCCATTTACCACCTCCACCCCTCACTACCCCTCCCAGGCCTTCACCACACTATTGTCTGTGCCCATGGGCTACGCATATATGCGTATAAGTTCCCCGGTTAATCTCTCCCCTCTCCCCCAATTTCCCTCTGAGATTCATCAGTCTGTTCCATGCTTCCATGTCTCTGGATCTATTTTGTTCTTCAGTTTATTTTGTTCATTAGATTCCACATGAGTGGGATCATGTGATACTTACTTTCTCTAAAGGCATATTTTGCTCAGTATGGAGGGATGTGGAGAGTATTATGCTATGCAGCTGCTCGTATTTTTTCACTATAGTTTGAAAGTATATGTTTATATCACATTTTTCCAGTATTGTTTTTAGTTTTAAACCTTACATGTATACACTCAACTCCCAGGACAGTCTCCCAATTTCTTAATAAACCAATATTTTACTGACTTAGAAGTTGTTATTTAAATACTTGCAAAGAGCTTGATGACTGAAGGCTCAGAGCCCAGGGATGGGTGAAGGTCTTGATCATGCCACCAGGCGAGCCACTGAGACTGCAGAGGTTCAGCTGAAGGCGAGGAGACTCTAGCTTAGATTCTAGAAGAAAGAGGTAAATATTTGCTATGGCCTCAAGTCCAGCTTCCTTGGTGGACCATCAATCTGTCCCACTTACCTTCCTCTTAATTTTGTTCCCAAAAAGCAGTTCACCAGAATCTTGGAGACGCTGCTACCTACATTTATAGGAAGATTTGCATCTGAGTGGGAGGCACAAGGCTTACATTGTAGTCAACACTCGAGATTGAAGGACTTCCTCCACCCATAGCTGGAGTGCAACTGGCTAAGAACTCCCAGCCAGCAGACATCTCTGGGAATTTACTTCATTTGAAAGCCACCTCATCCATTGCCAGGCCCCTTCCTGGATGCAGCTTACATCCAAAGAGCACAGGCTTGGCCGTCTTCCCCAAACTCAGGACAACTTGGAAGAGCCATCCCATTTTCAGCGCTCACGATGGGATTGACTGCGGTCTGTGTTGAGTCTGCATCACAGCTTAACTTCTTTCTCTACCAACGTTTGCCTCCATCCTCTTTTTTGGGTGTAGATCCTTAGAGCATTCCCTAATAATCCCTAATAAATGTCCTATATCATAATCTTGGGAGTGTGATTCCTAGGGATCTCAACCTGAAACAACATGTAAAATTCATTTATATTCATGTATTATCATATGCAATTGTAAGATGATTAACCAACCATAAGGACTATAATATCAATAAAAATAAAATTTATAAAATCAGATATATGAAATATCCTATATAATAAAAGCCTAATATGATAAATGTCCGACCCTCTGTTCAACCGTTCGACCAGTCGCTATGATGCACACTGACCACCAGGGGGTAGACACTTTGCACCGGTAGGTTAGCTTGTTGCTGGGGTCTGGCCTATCAGGACTGGGCAAGACAGGTCGGACACGCCTGGAGCCCTCCCGTGGCCCCTCCCCAGCCCCGATCATGCACTGGTGTGAGGGACCCCACCAGTTCACGAATCCTCTAGTAGATTATAATACCATCAGTAGTCAAATTTCTAAAATACAGTAAACTAATCAAAAATGTTTACATTGAAACACTGAAGATATGAAACATTTCTGAGAGTTTAATTTATTTGCAAATAAATTAAGGCATGGAAGACTGATGGGTTAGGAGAAAAAGGCATTAAATGGGTTGATGGAGTTGAATTACAGATGTTTGGAAATAAGTGACTAAGTAAAAAAGCTGGCTAGATCTGATTTTTAGTTAGAAAGTGTTATTGTAGTTAAGGACTTTGTAATGTCAGAGACCAGTTGACAAATTTCTAGCTTCCCCCTTTCCACAGACTATTTCTTTTGGTGGGCATTTTCTTTTCTTCTATCTTCTAGTGCTCCTACTTGAGTTAACATATCACCTTCACCCTTCCATGGACATTTTTACAACCTTCTCAGGTAAAATTAAGGACTTCTTCATGTGTCTCTGTTGGTTGTATGTGCTCCATTTATAGAATTTATTGCAATACTTTTATTATTGCTAATTAGAGTGAACCCCAGGAGAGTAAGTACCACATTGGGTACATTTTTGAATTCCCAAGAGTTGATACAATTCCTAGCAATTAATAGGTGATCAATAGTGATTTCTCAATCAGATAAGAGATTAGTCACAACTATGAATTTTTTTGTTATAAAGCTCAAGAAGGAAATGTGCTGAAGATTAAAATAATATACTTATTCAATGGATTATATTTAAAATATATATATTTTAATATATTTTGTTGATTTTTTTACAGAGAGGAAGGGAGAGGGATAGAGAGTTAGAAACATCGATGAGAGAAACATCGATCAGCTGCCTCCTGCACATCTCCCACTGGAGAGGTGCCCACAACCAAGGTACATGCCCTTGACCAGAATCGAACCTGGGACCTTTCAGTCCGCAGGCCGACGCTCTATCCACTGAGCCAACCCGGTTACAGCGTCAATGGATTATATTTAGATAATGGTAACTATTTGAACAAGACAGTTTATCATATTTTTTAAAATAAAAATTGTAAGAGACAATTATTTTTAGTAAGGAAAACATTATCATTTAATCCCTATCTATATTATTATTAACTCTTTTCTCATAGATGTTTTTAAGACATACTTTATCAACTTATTTTTCATATTTTAAAGTATAAACTTTGTTTAAAAAGATACTCTGCAGCACAAAATGTATTATATTTTTATATGGGAAAAGTGGCATCAAATCATTAAAGGGTTTTATCAGAATGTAATTCACTCAAGTCATTCTCATATTGGAATCTGGTGCTTATAATGGGATCTTGGGCTTAGTAAACACTAAAAAAAGGAGCAACTATTATCAAAGGTATAAACAGTGAGGCCTGAGAGAACAGATTTAAAAAAATCAGTGATTACTGCCCTGACTGGATAGCTCAGCTGGCTGGGGCATTGTCCTGATATACCATGGTTGCAGGTTTGATCCCTAGTCCGGCACATGCAGGAGTCAACCAATGAAAGCATAAATAAGTGGAACAACAAATCAAGCTTCTCTCTCTTTTCCTCTCTCTCTAACTAATACATTTTTTAAAAATCAATGATTTCTGATATTAAGTATTGTGATGTTATTTCAAAGTCATGATCTAATGTAGATATTAGATTATTGTCTCAATTATATTTTAACATATGTATCTCTTCCCCTAGTTTCTTAGAACATATTTTGGAGAAATTTCTCTTTAAGATGTCATTTTGAAAAATAATGAGTCTTTTTCAGGCTATCTATATATATAAAACACTATTATGCAAATAGACCAAAAGGCAGAACAACCAAACAACTGGTTGCTATGACATGCACTGACCACCAGGGGTGCACGTGGAACATGGCGGGTGTTGGCAGCAGGCGACAGAGATGGAACATGACTGGCATAGGCCATGGAGGGATGGTGGAGCAGGTGAGCTGGGGCGCCAGACCAAGGTGGGGCGCCAGTCACTGTCATTGGGCGAGCCTCTGGTGGTTACTGAAAATTCTTTGCTCCTGCACACTGCAGTCCCATCGAGTGCTCGCACCCTCTGTCAGTGCCAGAGCTGCCACTCACACCCGCTACTGGCACCCGGTGCCAGCCCCGATTGCTTGGTGTCATCAGCAGGTGCAAGCAGCAGCTGCTGGCCCCGATCACCCCTCAGGGCTTCTCCACCTCCCCCTGCTCCTGAGGGGCTTCCCCCTGCTCCTGAGGGGTGATCGGGGCAGCAGCCGCTGCTTGCACCCACTGACGGTGCTGGCCCCAATCGCTCCGCACCATCAGCGGGTGCAAGCAGGGCCGGCACCATCAGCGCATGGGAGCAGCAGCGGCGGGAGTGGGGCTGCCGGCAGACAGGGAACCTGGGGCTGTGGTGGGAGGGGCCAGGTGGGGGCGCAGAGGATGGGCCAAGACCCACCCCTGTACCCACCGCAGCCTCATGGCCCACAGTTTCTTTCAAGGTGCACAAATTCATGCACTGGACCCCTAGTTTATAATAAATCATCTTAATGCTGTCAGATGACTTTTAAGAGCTTAGATGGATAAATCTATATATTTTTTATTTTTATTGGTTAGGAAGAGGGAGAGGGAGATAAAAAACATCAATGGTGAGAGAGAATCATTGATCAGCTGCCTCCTGCACACTCCACACTGGGGATCGAGCCCGCAACCCAGGAATGTGCCCCGGCCAGGAATCAAACCATGACCTCCTGGTTCACAGGTCAATGCTCAACCACTGAGCCATGCCTGCCAGGCTTTTTAAACAGTTAAATAAATTCTTGGGTTACATTCCACCTTCTAAAAGTAATCCACATAATCTGGTATTGATTATAACTTGAATATACATAGGAATTTTTAAACATATTGCTTATTACTTCTTTTTATATTCTGATAAAGCATTGCAGTTAGCTACCTATATTACCCAAGGACTTACTGACCAACATTTTATAAATATGACTGGAATGACCAACATTTTATAAATATGACTGGAAACATTATCATTAGTGAACTATAAAATGACAAACAAACATCTATATATTATATACCAAAAAGTGTTTTCAATTTATAAATAATATGTATATATATGGCTTTAATACATACTTTTATTACTATTTAAAAAATATCTGGCTGAAAAGGGAATGATAGATATGCAAAGAAATGGTTAACTCTCATCCTGGAATTGATGATGCACCTGAAACAGGTAGTGGGAGTGACCCTGAGGCAGAACTCGGGGGTTCAGGTTTTATGTGGCAATACTTAAGATCCCTCTGAGTGACACAGCCTGTGCTCTTGCTGCTCTAAGTCCCGTAAATAATTACACAGGTGGAATTGCAAGAGTGCTATAAATGAGAATCACTCCAAGCTAATTCCTAAAGGTTGAGAATTTTCTGTAATCACAGCAAGCTCAAAGTGCTTGTCACACATGGCTTTTGAGATCTGGCCAAGTATTTACAGCAATTCACTCTGGGGCCGTGACCGTTTCCTGACTCCCAAGTGGATTCAGATAAAAGCAGACACACAGAATACATAGCCTTTCTTAGGAAAACTTTGGAAAAACTGCAAAGTGATTCTTCAACTTCTATATTTTCCCAGCTAAAAAAGCATGGCATTTCAGTAGTAGTAAGTATAAAAAGAAGATATTTACTTAAATTTACATTTTAATCAATGAAATTACAGTTCATGTAAGTGAAAATATTTTGGTTTTTTAAAAATATCTTTTGAAAGAGGTAGTCATTTTTTAAATTATTTGGCTCAGAAAGATGCCTTGGTAAACCATAAAACTGGACTAAGATGTTAAAGTAGAATGAGAAAAGGAGTTCTGTTGGAAATTTGTATTCGCATGTCATAATCAAATATAAATGATCATGCCCCACCTTTTTAAAAACTCTTTAATACAGCGGTTCTCAACCTGTGGGTTTCAACTCCTTTGGGGGTTGAACGACCCTTTCACAGGGGTTGCCTAAGACCATCGGAAAACACATATATAATTACATATTGTTTTTGTGATTAATCACTATGCTTTAATTATGTTCAATTTTTAACAATAAAAATACATCCTGTATATCAGATATTTACATTATGGTTCATAACAGTAGCAAAATTACAGTTATGAAGTAGCAACGAAAATAATTTTATGGTTGGGGGTCACCACAACATGAGAAACTGTATTAAAGGGTCGCGGCATTAGGAAGGTTGAGAACCACTGCTTTAATAGCTTCCCATTACTCTCTGAATAAAATTTAAATTCCGTTATATGCCCCCAGACCCTATTTAATGTATACATTTTGTCTCTCTAACCTAATCACTTAACATTGGACCCTCTTGACTCACTAGACTGGTCTGGCATCATCATCATTATCATCATCATTATCGTCATCATCATTTTGGTTAGTGGAACTTAGGGGTTTTGACCATTCTGTTTTCTCTATTCAGAATACTTTTCTCATGTTAACATGTTGCTAACAGACCACTCTCAGCTCTTATGCCACCTTTTCAGAGTTATCTTTTCTCCCATCACTACAATAAATGCCTTTAAAAATGTGTCTCAACTAGTTTATTATTTATAACTATTATTTTGTTATTTTATTTGTTTATTTGCAATTTATCCCAGGAATGCAAGGTTGTTTCAACATTCATTAAATGTAATTAAGCACATTAACAGAATAAAGGAGGAATTCCTTTGATAATCTCAATGGTGCAGAAAAAAACTAATAAAATTTATTCTTAAAATCTCAGAAAAAGTGATACTTGTTCAATCTAAAAAGATAAAATATCAGTCATTCTCCTCTTGAAAGAAGAAGCTAGTTAAAAATATCCACTCACCACTTCTATTCAAAATTGCATTGGAAGTTAAATCCTAGAATAAAAGGCTAATATGCAAATCAACCGAATGGCAGAACAACCAGTTACTATGATGCGCACTGACCACCAGGGGGCAGATGCTCAACACAGGAGCTGGCCCTTAGTGATCAGTGTGCTCCAACAGGGGGAGCGCTGCTCAGCCAGAAGCCAGGCATGTGGCTGGCAAGAACAGCGGCAGTGGCAGGAGCGCTAAGGACCCCTCGGGGGATGTCCAACTACCAGCTTAGGCCCGCTCCCCGAGGCGCGGGCCTAAGCCAGCAGTCAGACATCCCCCGAGTGGTCCCGGACTGTGAGAGGGGTGCAGGCCAGGCTGAGGGACCCCTTCTCCCCATGGCATGAATGGCATGCACCGGGCCTCTATTCCATAATAAATGACATGAAGACGGTAAAGAAAGAAAACTGTCATTATTCACAGGTGTCTAAATATAAACAAAAAATTTACTTTTATATAATAATCAAGTAACAGTTGGGAAATGAAATAAAAATATGATTTATGATAGCATCAAAACTTAATGAAACATAAATCAAACAAAAGTCATACAAGAATGATAGCCTTGCTGGATAGAGTATTCTTGGATTCAGCCCCTTGCATTGCATCACTTGATAAATTTCCTTCCATTCCTTTATGGCCTGATGTGTTTCTGTTGAGAAATCACTTGATAATCTAATGGGAGGTCCCTTGTACATAACTTTCTGTTCCTCTCTTGCAGCCTTTAAGATTCTCTCTTTGTCCTGAACATTTGCCATTGTAATTACTATGTGTCTTGGTGTGAGTCTTTTCGGGTTCATCTTGTTTGGGACTCTCTGTGCTTGTGTGACTTTTTTCTTCCCCACATCAAGGAAGTTTTCTGAACTGGAGAGCATTATGCTAAGTGAAATAAGCCAATGAGAGAAAGATAAATATTACATGATCTCACTCATTTGTGGAATATAGTGAACAACATAAACTGATGAACAAAAATAGATCCAGAGACAGAGAAGCATCAATCAGAACGTCAAACCTCAGAGGGAAGGTAGGGGAGGGTGGGGGTAAGGGGGAGAGATCAACCAAAGGACTTGTATGCATACATATAAGCCTAACCAATGGACACAGATACCAGGGGGGTGAGGGCATGAATGTGGGGTGTGGGGGGGAATGGGGGGGATAAGGACACATATGTAATACCTTAATCAATAAAGAGAGAAAAGAAAAAAAAGTCATGCAAGACCTCTATAATGAGTGCTACAAAATATTTTCTGAGAAAAAGTAGAGAGGAAAATATACCAAGTTGAAAACTGGAATATTCAATAGTGTTAGAATTTTAATTCTCCCTATACTGCTATATAGATTGTATGCAATACTAGTCAAAAAAGGAAAAGGAAGAGGAAGAGAAGGAAAGGATGAGAAAAAAGAGAAAGACAAAGAGGAGGAGGAGGAGGAGGA